>NC_090020.1:57391634-57579134 GCF_036417845.1 Apteryx mantelli
TTTTAAGCCTAATAAATAAGCCTTACAACTACGTGTTATACAACCCAAATCCTCCAGAACAGAAGGGAATCCAGACAGTTCCAAGAACAGAGATGAACTTGTCTGATAGATACGGCAGTCCACGTTTCACACTTTATTAGAAGAACTTGTATAAATATTAAAGCACTTGGCTAATCATAAGAAGCCAGTTATACCTGAATAACTACCAGACACAAGAGAATGAACCTTGTAAAGCCTGGAAAAGCTATCAATGCTTGGCCAAGGCCTGGCTGGAATCCACCAAAATTCAATTCATGATTTGATCTGGATCAGGTGCAAAGGAAAAAAGGATTTGTTCATTTCTGCACTCTGCCAAATCTTTTTCCACATGTGCTCAGCCAGTGTTGCACCATGTTGTGGGCTCTAGCTGCCACTCTGCTTCCAGAGGCATCAAATGCGGCACTTTACTCAGCAGAGGCAACAATCATTAAGACAAGCCTCCATATTTCAAGGGGATGGTATTCCAGAAGAGACAGACCCAACATCAGAGATGATTGGTTTTGGTGATGCAGATGACTGTTGGTGAATATCTGCTCACAGAGATCTTTCTCTAGCTATAGGCTAATCCTGGACAGCAACAAATCTGGGGAAATGAAGCACCTGAACAGTATCTTCCTCCATCTGGGCTCTGCTGCTGAGGCTAGCAGAACCACAGAGAAGCACACAGCCTAATCTCTTTAGACAGGGCTACCTTTTCCAATGTGTGGTACTAACAACATTATTGAAAATAATATTACAGAAAAACATGTTTTTTTCTAACAGGTTTGAGAAAAAGAAGGTGTTTGGGGCAAGGTTCTGTAAAATCATTCTCTTTTCAAACACAACAATAAACTGTTCTCTCATTTTAAGTAGAAATTCATCTTCAATAGGTGACAGTTACAAGCTCTCAAGTGGTTAAGTGAAAGTTTCCTTGTGGTGTAGGGTTTTTTAAAAGACACTTTAAGATGCTAATGAAAACTAGGACATAAAGATAATAGGCATAATACCTTTCTAATTCTTCCTGAGCATTCAATATACAGTTCTTCTCTTCTGGACTACTCTCCTAGTATGGCTGTCCTATCTGGCTTTTGAAATTTAGGAATTAATGCTACAGCTACTTGATGTGGCAGTTTTGCAGCTATGAACTTTATCTATACCTTTTTCTTCTAGAGGTAAGAATTTGTTCCTGAGAGATGCTCTAAACAGATCCTCTTCAACACACTTTTGAAAGCCTACATGTTATTAAAAAGTGCACAGATATACATGTACACTGTATCCTCTGGAAGAGTGAGCTTTGGAGAAATTAGTTGTAACTCCACAGTTCAGAGGAAAGATAAATCATTTTCTTTTGTGCTGGGCTGAAATGCTATGCAATATAAATATAATGTCCAAACTTATTAAATTGCAGTCATAGTAAATGGCAAAAAAAAAGTGCTTGGAACAAGTTTTGCTGAACTTTATGGAGTTGCAACAGGAATTGATATTGATTACTTCACCATATTGAGCTCTAATTAACTAGCTCAGTGCATTTACTGTTGTGAAAAACAAGCATTTAATTTAACCCAGGGAATGTTTCTCTTAGTAACCAAAACCAACCAACTACAAACCTTCTGGCAGACCAGACTGGGGGTTAAATTCTAACCTGATTGTGCTGACAAAAAGGGGGATTATGTAGTTAGTAATTGCATTCCAAAGAAAAGCATATTTTTGGCTTAGTTGAACACATAAGATTTGTTTTTCTGGCTGATTCTTGTAACTGAGGGCAGGTATGAGTCAGTTCTCTTAAGAAAAAGTCCCCAAAAGCAATGGTCCTCAATATGTCTTCCCAGATTAGCAGGGATGAACGGCTGAGCAAACTCACAAAACTCTGGATCTAGAAATGTTCTTTCTTCTATTGTGCAATATTTCAGATAATGTATGTAGCTGAAACCCAAAGTTCAGATCTAAGAATCTTCTAAAGATTTGCTAAATAAAATTACAAAACAGTGCTGCAGTTAACTTGATTTTGAAAATAAAATAAGATTTTTGAATGTAAGCCTTTTATGTTAAATGTTCCACAAGTCATTAAGGCATAGATCTAAACAAGGAATTAGATGCCTACCTCCCACTTAAGTCATTAGAAAGTAGTTACCTAAACAGGATTGTATCTCTCTTTGGTCCTCATATTTATGTTATCCCTTATTTGTTTCTCAGTCTAAGCTTAGGATATTTCTAACTGTCTGAATTTTTGTTTAGTGACATCCTGGACAAATTTCAGGAAAACACTGACATTGATGATGATACTGCTCTGTTACTTAGATATTTATGGTACTAAAAGGTTAAGAATTGTAGTGGGGCGAGGGAATTTTCACATTGCTCATCCATTTCATGCTATCAATTATCATCATATCTAAGTAGCTGTGGGAACAAGGTCAAGGCATTGCAGACGAATTTGGAAGGGCTTTATCAGCAGGAAGGAAGCCAGGCAGAGACAGCTTCAGAAACTGGGAACAACTTGAGTTTCTAGCCAAGTGAATGTGTGGTTGTAAGATATCTAGGAGGTAGATTGATTACTGGCAGAGGATGTCTATGAGTTAGAGTGTGACTGTCAAGATACTGACACAGCAGTATCCCGCTGTGTGCAGCCATCCATTAGACAAGTGCCTAGGGTTGTCTCTGACAGAGGAAATCTTAAGTTTAGTACAATGCACAATGTCTTGTCCAAATAATCCTCAATTTTGCTTACAAATGATAAATTAAGGTATAAAGCAGTGTGGTGCATTGAGAATTCCTGCACCTAAAAGAAAAAGAATTATTGATTTCTTATCTATGTAGAAATTTCATTTTTCTTGTAATTCTTGAATAAAAGAGGAAAAGATTAAGGTGCAGTGGAATGATGATAGAGTGGAGGTGACTGGAGTATATTCTCCCAGACTCATTCATATCTGCTTTCTTTTGTCTCTAATTACAAGCAGTAAGTTACATAGTCTGATGCACAGTGTGACATGGATGAGATGCTGACATTCAGAGTAGGACAGTGATATTTCACAGACTTGCAATAAGCTGTCTTGTCTATAGTGAAGAAACCCCATTGGTCAAACCCTATTATGAATAGTATTGCCATACCACAGTTTCAGATTCCAAGACAAAAACAGGAAGAGCTTGTCTCCAAGAAATATCTATGAAACTATGAATATACATTTTGCACAGCAGCATCTTGGCAGCTGAAGCTTCTCAAAGTCCAAAAACTAGCACTGAAAATAGTACTCAAAGGTGTTCAAGAGTCATTATTTCTTTCTTTGTCAAGGATCCTCTCTTGTCCAGCATATTAAAACAGTGAAACTAGCAGTCCAGCTATAAATTATTCCAAAGGCAAAGCCACTCTGCATTCAGGATTACATTCTATTATTTACGCTCTTTAGAAGTGGAATTTCTTCTGTATATTTGATCCACAGTACAGTGCCAGGTAACATCTGTGATGCTATGGGAAAATGAGCATAACTGATCCTCAGATATGCTGATGCAGCATTCAGTGTCGATGGTTTATATGAACAATTCTGTCAATTCTTTCTACATCCCTGATCCTAAGGACAGTAGAAGCTAATTCAGACTTTAGTGTAAATAAAGCTACCTGAGGTCAGTCTGAAGTTTTATTGGGAGTAAGGGTGTCAAGAGCTAGCCAGCACAGTGTGCCAGTATTCTGGATAGAGGGAGGAGTTCTGGGTATTTTATTCTGACGTAGAGCTGCCTACAAATGCTGGGCAGCTGAGAATGGCTGAGTGCTTTCACTCCTTTATTTCACTGCAGCACAAATGAAGATCATGGAGCAGGCATGAACATTTAACCCTCTAAATGTGGCTCCTAAAACCATTATCTGTTTTTTGTTTCTCCTCCTGCATAAATCTTCCTTAAATATGAAAATGGGATACGGATGCAATTATCAAGCATGTGTTACCATAAGTGTTAAAAAAGGCAATATATCTGCTGTCCTGTTACATGAACAGAAGGCCATATTTCATGAATCTAACATGGAAAAATGGTTTTTCAGATTATGATCCAGAATGGGATAAATGATGTGCTTTCATTATTAATTCCAAATGACTGGCAAAAGAATTTAACTGCACCAATGGAATTTTAAAGACTGTACTGTATTTCAATCCACCAATAACATATGATACAAGTTAAAAATATGCAACCAATCAAAATATCTGAAATCCCAGAACTTGAAATTCTATGCATTTTACATTTCCAGCTCTGATGTGGCACACATTGGAGTCAGTATGCAAGTGACATATTGCTGAACATACAAAGTAAAATCCGTAATTCCATCTCAACTGCTCGGGACTTGTGTTCTGTTTTATACTACAAATAAAATGTGATTGGGAAGGAATCCAAGATGACTTATATGAAGTTACTTCTAATCTGTTTTTCACTGATTGTACTACTATGCAATTTCTACTTATTCAAAATTCAACAGTTAACAGGGGAGGCCTGCATAAGGCCTGTGGATGGGGACTAAACTTGTGAACAACTACAAGTACAATGAGAAATACTAATTGACTACAACAGTAACTCCCTCAGGGTATGGCAAAGCTTCCTTTGGAGGCAGTGAAGAAGGGAAAAGCCAGATGTTCTCATATCATAGCATGAGGCATCATGAACTCTAGATGCTTAGTCAGATGTAGACTATAAGTAATCTATTTGTCTAGAATATGATTGTTTGTTCCCTGAGGCATGACATACACAAAATATTCTCAGCAAAGTATTATTCAGTCCTGGGATTAGCACCGTGGGACAGGATACATTGTGTGTATGATGCAGGCAGCAAAGTGCATCCTGATGTGGAACACACAGGAGGGCCCATGTGTTAAAGTATGGTAGAGAAGGTGGTCCTTAGGCGAATTAGTCCCAGCCCATGCACTGATTGCTACAGGCTTAAACCACATCCTAAAAGTGTTTTGATGTACATGTCCTCACACATGGTGCAGACTTTTCTAGAAACATGATTTTTAGTAGATACCTCTAGTAGATTCAAAACCCAACGTTTCAATTCTATATCAAGGAACCACAGGCTTGTGCATTTGTGTGCAGTCTTGTTAAGGCCACAACCCCAGTAAAACAGAGATAGGAAATGAGTAACTTTAAGTGGTCAATGCTGTCACAAGGGAGTTCATGTCTTGGTGGCACTTGAGAGTCATTGTTGCAACTGCAGCCAGCTCTTAGGTCTTTAACTGTAACCAGGCAAGCTCTTGTCAGGAAAGAGCCCCGAATAGTTGTCTTCTCAAGTTGTATTGCTTACCACTCAGGAAAGATTCCTTTGGTCTGTGTTTGATTCCTAGGAAAATCTGCAGTAGCTTTACTTCAGCTAACCATAATCTGTCCTTCAGCACAGAGGCCTGAAGTGGGGACAACAAAAGAAAATGGAGAGAGAATGAAATTCAAAGCATTGCAGCAGAGTTATGCTAGGTCACACTATCAACCATATGCTGGAGGGACTACCATAAAATGCTCTGACATAGCTGACACAGACCCCAGTACATCAGGGACCTCCTGACAGCCAGCAAGGGTGATCACAGTGTGCCAAGCACATCTCCTAGTGCAACCTTTCAGTGCAAAGTAAAAAAGGCAATAAGGCAACTCTGTAAGCAAATTGTCAAAACATGAGTCCTAAATGAATGGAACCAAGAGCTCCAAAGGAGAAGGTGATTTTTTGCCAGCTGTCCATCTGATGTTCTTCTTGAATGGGGGGTGGGGACAGAAAAAAGGGTGATTTAATTATCTCTTACCTTTCGATTAAATCAGCATCTGCTCAGAGGCTAGTTTTGCATAACTCAGAGATAGATTTAGACCCACAACTGGGCCCACAATACTCAGCCATGATGTAATGTAATTTGTGCATCTAGAAAAACAAACAAACAAAAAAAACATATTACGCCAAACTTTTCTGAATTGCAGATATACCTGACAGTCATAAAGTAATTTCAAATGAGGTTATTCTTTCACTTTGTCTACATCAAGCTTAAGTAGCCTCACGATCCCAGGCCCTGGTTCTCATGGGGGACTTCAACCACCCCGATATCTGCTGGAAAGACACCACAGCTAGGCACAAACAGTCCTGGAGGTTCCTGCAGAGCATTGGTGACAACTTCTTGACACAGGTGGTGGAGGAGCCAACAAGGAGAGGTGTGCTGCTGGACCTCGTACTAACAAACAAAGAAGGACTGGTGGAAGATGTGAAGGTTGGGGGCTGCCTTGGCTGCAGTGACCATGAGATGGTGGAGTTCAGGATCCTGCGAGGAGGCAGCAGGGCACCAAGTAGGATCGCAACCCTGGACTTCAGGAGAGCAAACTTTGTCCTCTTCAGGGACCTACTTGGAGGAATCCCATGGGTGAGGGCCCTGGAAGGAAGGAGTGTTCAAGAGAGTTGGTTAATATTCAAACATCACTTCCTCCAGGCTCAAGAGCGGTGCATCCCTATGAGTAGGAAGTCAAGCAAAGGAGGTAGGAGACCTGCATGGATGAGCAAGGAGCTCCTGGCAAAACTCAACCAGAAGAAGGAAGTCTACAGAATGTGGAAAGGGGGACAGGCCACTTGGGATGAATATAGGAATGTTGTCAGAGTATGCAGGGATGCGACGAGGAAGGCTAAGGCCCGTTTGGAATTAAATCTGGCTAGAGATGTCAAGGACAACAAGAAGGGCTTCTTCAAATACATCAGCAGCAAGAGGAAGACTAGGGAAAATGTGGGCCCTTTGCTGAATGGGGTGGGTGCCCTGGTGACAAAGGATGCAGAGAAGGCAGAGTTACTGAATGCCTTCTTTGCTTCAGTCTTTACTGGTCAGGCCAGCCCTCAGGAACCCCAGACCCTGGAGGCAAGAGAGAAAGTCTGGAGAGAGGAAGACTTTCCCTTGGTGGAGGAGGAGTGGGTTAGAGATCATTTAAGCAAACTTGACACCCACAAATCCATGGGCCCTGATGGGATGCACCCACGAGTGCTGAGGGAGCTGGCGGACATTATTGCTAAGCCACTCTCCATCATCTTTGAAAGGTCATGGAGAACAGGAGAGGTGCCTGAAGACTGGAAGAAAGCCAATGTCACCCCAGTCTTTAAAAAGGGCAAGAAGGAGGACCCAGGGAACTACAGGCCAGTCAGCCTCACCTCCATCCCTGGAAAGGTGATGGAGCAGCTCATCCTGGAAGCCATCTCCACGCATGTGGAGGAAAAGAAGGTGATCAGGAGTAGTCAGCATGGCTTCACCAAGGGGAAATCATGCCTAACCAATCTGATAGCCTTCTATGATGGAATGACTGGCTGGGTAGATGAGGGGAGAGCAGTGGATGTTGTCTACCTAGACTTCAGCAAGGCTTTTGACACTGTCTCCCATAGCATCCTCATAGACAAGCTCAGGAAGTGTGGGTTAGATGAGTGGACAGTGAGGTGGATTGAGAACTGGCTGATTGGCAGAGCTCAGAGAGTTGTGCTCAGTGGCACAGAGTCTAGTTGGAGGCCTGTAGCTAGCGGTGTCCCCCAGGGGTCAGTCCTGGGTCCAGTCTTGTTCAACTTCTTCGTCAATGACCTGGATGAAGGCACAGAGTGCACCCTCAGCAAGTTTGCTGACGATACAAAACTGGGAGGAGTGGCCGATACGCCAGAGGGCTGTGCTGCCATTCAAAGAGACTTGGACAGGCTGGAGAGGTGGGCAGAGAGGAACCTCATGAAATTCAATAAAGGGAAGTGCAGGGTCCTGCACCTGGGGAGGAATAACCCCATGCACCAGTACAGGTTGGGGGTTGACCTGCTGGAAAGCAGCTCTGCTGAGAAGGACCTGGGAGTGCTGGTGGACACCAAGTTAAGTATGAGGCAGCAATGTGCCCTTGTGGCCAAGAAGGCCAATGGTATCCTGGGCTGCATCAGAAAGAGTGTTGCCAGCAGGTCGAGGGAGGTGATTCTCCCCCTCTACTCAGCCCTGCTGAGGCCACATCTGGAGTACTGCGTCCAGTTCTGGGCTCCCCAGTACAAGAGGGATGTGGCACTACTGGAGCAAGTCCAGCGAAGGGCCACAAAGATGATTAGGGGACTGGAGCATCTCTCTTATGAGGAAAGGCTGAGAGAGCTTGGCCTGTTTAGCTTGGAGAAGAGAAGGCTGAGAGGAGATCTTATCAACGTGTACAAGTATCTGAAGGGAGGGTGTCGAGAGGATGGGGCCAGACTCTTTTCAGTGGTGCCGAGCGACAGGACGCGAGGCAATGGGCACAAACTGAAACACAGACACTTCCATCTTAACATGAGGAAAAACTTTTTCACTTTGAGGGTGACAGAGCACTGGAACAGGTTGCCCCGAGAGGTGGTGGAGTCTCCTTCTCTGGAGATATTCAAAATGCGCCTGGATGCAATCCTGTGCAATGTGCTCTAGGTGACCCTGCTTGAGCAGGGGGGTTGGACTAGATGATCTCCAGAGGTCCCTTCCAACCTCAGTGATTCTGTGATTCTGTGATTTTATTTTTCAGCTTTTAAGTGACAATCCAGAATTTTATTCCACTTGGACCAAGGGAGTTGTCTTGACCATATCTATTTCCCAGCTGATTTACTTTACACGCATCACATAAAGCCTCACAAAGCACATTAGTGTTTCTCACCTATTCTCTTTTTGTGAAGTGATCAGTACAGAAGACATGAACTCATTAGTCCGGCAGGGGTGTAGGACAAAAAATGGCTGTCCAAGTAAGGGGTGCTCCTAAGAAGGAAATTCAGTAGTTTTATTATTCAAAAAGGGCAACAGAAAAGACACAGTTTGCACTGGAAAAAGACAAAGCAGGGTCCACTTAATCCTTGATGTAATTTTTCTTGTTTCAGAATTTAACCCACATTGTTCTTCTAATGATAAAGTCATTGACAAATTAACGTTTGAGAGCATATTCTCTTATCTAAAAAGAGATAGAAAACCACCAGTCAGGTTATGCGACAGTGTTAGTTAAAATATAAAGGTTTTCAGAGCAGCTCAAGTTACCTGTATCAGCACTACCTGAATGCAAGTAGGCAAAGCTACTGTGTAAACAAGTGTTTGACCAAATGTAATACATAAAACAAAGATGCTCCATCGAAAAGCTCTTAACAGCTTTAATTCTTTATCCTTGGATCTTGTCAAACTGGTGCCAGGACATAAATATTTAAGAGTCTGTAGCCTGTGAGGGAGAGCAAGAAGGAAGGAGGAAGAGCCCTCAGGATGGCTTTAACTTCCACTAGATGGGATGTCCTCATTTTAGGCTAGACTAGTAGAAAAGGTCCTAAAATGCCATTGTCTTCCAAGAATCCCAGCTAAAATCAGCCACAAGAAAAAAAATACACCCAGTGACAATTAAGTTTACAATCAGACTCCCTACAGCATGATAAGAAAGACTTTCTATGTTCCTTTCCACCTTCACACTGCATACAATGCTACTGAAAACTCAATCTAGTGCTCCATAAAGCTTTCACTTTCATCTCCAAAAGACATTCAAACAGAATACATGTCTTGACTTAATCAAGCTTGCACTCAATGCAAAACCATAACAGTGATCTCATCTGCTCTTACACTGGTGACACCAGCAGAGCAGCACATCTGACTATCTCACACTCTCTGCACTAGGGAAGTGATTTTCCTTTAATGCTGCTGAGGTCACTGCTACTGCTGCTGCACCAAAATAAACAAATCCTACCACATCCCCACACTCAATAAGGGGCATAAGCATTTAATACAGCACCATAGGGAACAGCTGGAAAGTGATTCCAGACAAGAAAGATGTCAAATACCAAACACCATGATAGCCTACTTACAACTGAACACAGACTGTGTTTAGCTGCTGCTAGGCCCAGGACTGTGCCAGAGCTGAAAGGCACATGATACAAGGCAGAGGGGTGAGGAATATCGGGTATGGACCATGACTAAAAGAGTAGCAGGATCACCACCTCTATATGGTGCTTCTTGTTCAGCTGTGAGAGGTCGGTCCACTGTGCTATGCTACTCCCAAGAGCCACAGCAGAGACTGAGGATTGATGTGATGGGTGTTTTATTCTGGGTAAAGGCCCTTTTCTTTAGCTGTTCTCTTTGTGCTCGCTCTGTCTTTGGATGGCAAAGAAGAAACTAAACTAAGTTTATGCTCCTGGAGGGGCTTTCTTTGACCAGGTTGGTATAGTTGCAATCAGACTCCAGAAGTTTTGTGACTGCATTTTATCTGAAGATCTAGCACACTGCCTGCACTAAAGAGAAGATCCTCACAGACTTAGTCTTTCTGCTGTGCAGTAAAAACTCTTTCTCCATCTCTTTGCCTACAAACAGAAACCAAATCCTGTCCTACCAGATGTTCTTCTGTCATCTTCAGAGACCAGGACATGTTCCATATTATTAAATATTAAATTGCATCTCTTACAGTCGAAGGACACTTGGTTCTTATGCTGAAAATGTACTCATGAGGATAAAACATTTTGTCTCTAAGAGAACTTTAAATAACTCCCAGAAGCTTCAGAACATATAAAAAATAATGTTCAGAAAGCTTTGTTTTACATTTCAGTGCAAACAGATAACTTATGCAAGAATGCTACCATCTGCTGTCCATAATAGTGAACTGATGCTGTTTTCCATTGAGAAAACCTGCCAGTTTGCATTAAAAATCCTTTCTAATTATCTGCTGGCTTAAACGAGCCTATGTCTCTAAATAATGCTTGAAAAGACAGAGCTGGTGCCAATGGTATTCCTTAAAGATAGCAACAAAGATAGTTAACAATTTTTACGAAACTGTTAAGCAGGAAGAAAAAAATTAAGTAGAGCAAGTAGCAATTTAAGCCAACTTCCTTATATGAAGAAAGAGTGTAAAGAGAGAATACACACTCCCCAAAAGATCATCTGAGCTTTAAATGTATACCATAAAAACAATTTTCAAAGCTGACCATTCAGACAAGTCATTCCCAATTGTCCTGTGACATGATCTTTGATTCTATCCTGAGCTTCTTGCTTGAGCAAATCACCAGTGAGTGAGGAATGGAGGCCAGGAATCCTTTTTATAAAACAGCTTATTAACTTTATATGCTACATCTTTCTTCTTTTAGTTCTTTCTCTCCTTACAACATGGCAGAGTGAGCCTGAAAAACATCTCAAACCCTAACAATCAGGTATATATATGAAAAAGCAGAATGCATTACTGTTGAGTTTTTCAAAAGGATAATGTCTTTGGTTCCACCATCTCTGATATCAACGTATGGCTTAGGAGCATGTGACAGATGTGAAACCTGCTCACACTCCGCATTCCCTGCAGTCTCTCCTCCAGTCTTCTAGGAGGTGGAAAGGTGCTTTATTTCCTTCCTGATCCAGCAGACATAAAGAGAGAGGTTTTTGCTATAGGACCAAGCCATCAGCTTCTGGGTTGATATTAAGGCTCTGAGGACATTTGGTTTCAGTTGCTCAAACCCTCCTCCTAGCTAGTCCTGCATGTTCTCCTTTGAATATTATCATAGGTTTCTTCCTATACTTTCTGAAGCAACAGCACTGCCAGTGATGTAAATCTCACTGTAATCCACAGAACTACAAATTGTAAACCAGAAATGACTGAGGAGTTTTGTTAACTTCATGCTGCTCCTCAGCCAGGCTCTGAGAAGGGCAGATGCCCTAGAGTTGCCTACTTTCACATTCAGGAAGACAGAGTTGTTTTGGTTTCCACTTAGCACAGTATCATTGCAGGTGAGTTCAGAACTGAAGATAGTGCTTACCTTGTCACCCTAGGGGGCAGTCCATGTAGGTCAGCACCGCAGCACCCTGACGGGAAAATCAGGAATTGCACTTTTACTGCTCACCATATGCCCTGAGAGAGGGCTGCAAATCTCCAACACGATGAATGCCAAATCTTTCTCAAACACTATCAAAAGTGTATCTTGCAAGAACGAATGAAAGTTTGTGCTGCATCAGTTTCATGAACATATTAACTACCCACTGCAGTCATGTGACAGAATGATGATATTCCATGTGTAGTAAAATGTATCCTGAGCTAAATATCACAGCAGCAATACTAGCCTTCAGCTACTCTGATCTGTGCATCAGCTACATGAAAAACACAAAGTCATACTGGGATTTCGTGCAAAAATTCAACCTAAATAATAAACAAGTCTTCTCACATTTTGGTTTAGAATTAATCTTTTTCCAGTATGTCAAGTAGAAATACATTTTTCAGAGCAATGTATGTGAGTTTCAAGCCGATAATCACAATTACTCACTGGCAGTATACAGAAAGAACCCATCTATGGGTTGCTCAACTCTTCTGGACAGTAACGGACTGACAGACGGAGATAGATAGTTTATTTGAAATCAACAATATTATTTTCTTCACTGATTCATCATACTATCTGTTCATCACCATACATTGGAATCCATCATACACCTGCATATCCCTTCTGAGTCTGGCCCAACTTTCATGGGAAATTGAATTTTCACAGGCAGCAATGAGCTCCGGTGAATTTGTAAGCTCAAAATGTTGCTTCATTTACTTTCTGTAGAAAGACCTCTTTATTATTAGGTGACAACAAGAAAGATTTGTAAGGATGTTCAGTACCCGTTTCTGTAGCTGTTACCTCAACTTCTCTCAAACAAAACCATATAAAAGACAGATGGATGAAAGATGTGAAATGTTTCATTGGGTAGTTTGAAAATGAATGCAACTTTGTTTAGGGATGCTACACAAGATTGAATGGGACCGAGTGCTGGCAGCACAACAGCTTACTGTTTGTTAGCTGAGCAACTAGAACCATCCGTGCATATCTTCTGAGCTGCCTCAGTTGTGAGGTTAAACTGGTGAGCTTAAATCTCTTTCACTGAGGTTTATGTTAGACAGTGCACCTAAGCCCTTGGCTACAGCAAAAAGAAATACAAGCCATAGGCTCCCAGAGGACTGAAAAACTTTTCAGTTTAGCAGCACCTTTTTCTGTGTGTGTGACGGTGTGCTCCTTTCCCCCTCTGATGTGCTCTCTCCCCCTCAACCTGACCTCCCTGTAAACAGCACATATGCAGGAGCTAGTTCAGCATGCGCCAACTAAGGCCCGTCTAGCATGCAAATATGACTGAGTCAATCATCTCCCCTCCCCCCATAAATAGGGGGCAGCCCAGAGCCCATTGAGCTGGCAGCAGGCTGCACTGCAGAACCTCCCCTTGAGCAGGGACGCCTCTCAAGGTTACTCCTCGAGGTTGAGAGATTCCTTACCCACAACAGATCTTCAGTATGTGATCCTCGCATGCTGAAACTTTGCAAACTTCGCAAAACTTTGCTGAGTTATATCTCTGATTAATTGCGCACATAATCCCTTAGACATAAACTGTTGACCAAGTCTGAGACTAGGATCGAATCCAGCTGCACCTAGGCTCCTCTCAGAAGGAGTTTAGAAAGCAAAGGGGTCCTTTCCAAATCTTGTGACTCAGCGGGAGGGTCTCCTTTGCACACATTCCTTTAGACATAAACCGTTGACCAAGTCTGGGACTAGGACTGGATCCAGCCGCACTCAGGCTCCTCCGAGGGGGAGTTTGGAAAGCAAAGGGGTCCAGTCTGAATCTCATGACTCAACGGGAGGGTCCCCTTTGCACATACTCCTTTAGACATGAACTGTTGACCAAGTCTGGGACTAAGATTGGATCCAGGCGCACCTAGGCTCCTCTCAGAAGGAGTTTAGAAAGCAAAGGGGTCTTTTCTGAACCTCATGACTCAACGGGAGGGTCTCCATTGCGCATGCATCTGACCCTGTCCTTCATGCAGTAAATAACTGAGTGAACCTTGCTAATCAAACCTCGTTAAATCATTCTTATTTATGACTGAACTTTGTTAAGTTGCTATCTTACCGCAACAAACATAGTGCTGCTTCCCTCTTACGAGGGAAGTGCATCACTCCTTTACAACAATGTGGTGTAAGGCGGCCAGTTCTCATAAAGTCTGTCAGGGATGTGAAGACTTGATCAACTGTCTTTCACCCATTCTATCATCATTTTTTAATGAAACTGGACTGTTCCTTCCAAGGTCATGAAGATTTAAAATGTAAAAACGTAACTTCCTCCCCTATCTTGTCTAATGCCTATAATGCAGTGAAATGTTAGACATGAATCTGAACAATGGCAAAAATTGAGTAGTTCCTAAGTACAAGCATAAATAAGTACAAAACTTCCATCAGACTGGATTATGTCATTTTATCTAGCAGTGCATATAGGAAATATTATCCACATCAGATTTAAATTAAAAATAAACATTACTTCAGGTAACGGGTAATTGGCTGTAGGTAGCTGTACTGTGTTCTGTTCTTCTCTTCCCCAGCCAGCAGGTATTTTGTTGCCAGTACATCTCTTGAAACAGCACCATTTATTTTCTCTGTCATAACTGGAGCTTTTCGAGTAGTAATGGCTTCTATTTTCTCCAGTGCTACATTAAACTGCCTTAGAGCATCCATCATAACATTTACGGCCTCTCCATTTATGATAGTGCAAGGGATTTGTGTCCAAAACTACCACAGCCCTCATCCAGTTTGCATGATGTTGCTTTGACAAAAATCATTCATGGAGGGATGTCAAAACTTTCATGCAGAACACTTACTACTGAATGCCACAGCTAGCACCAATTGTTGACAGACATTCCTCCAGCAGTGTTTGCAATCCCACTCAGCGGGTCAAAAGAAGAAGGCAGGATTAATCAAACTTCTTCCCCACAATCTCTTCCATTTCAGGAAACAGAAATAGTGATGCAATAAATAAAGTTGCATGCCTTCCTCTTTTCACCATCTTAGAACTGTTAGGTTTAAAATCAAGCCACTAATTTTTAATCGTGCTTACTGAAACTAATGCCCATTTTTAAGTAAAAATCCTTCACTCAAGCTTATGATAATACAAGCACTTTATGTTATTGAATTTGCAGGCAATCTCCTTTTTCATTCTTTATTTTTATATATGTCAGTAATAACTTTTTGTTGGGAAAATCAAACACTTCTCATTCAGAGAGAAACTCATAAAATTTTGTTCTTCAGATTGTCTGCATGTCCCCCTACCAAAACAATAATTGTGCGTTTGTGGAACTACAAGCATGTTGAACTTGAGGTCAATGGGATTACTTTATGCTTAAATTACACATGTGCTAAAGTTAGGATGTAAAAAGTGAGCAATATTTTTATGAATGAGGGCTAGTGAGACTCTAAGCCTGTGCAGTAAAGCCAGATGAGCACAGGCATGTTGCATTTACAAGGCCCAGCAGCATTGCTTGGAGAGGCAATGGGATAGCAGCAGCAGGCACAAGAAGAATACTCAAAACTCCTTCTCTCTCTCTTCCTTTCTTCTTACAGAAAATGTTTCTCCAATAATAGAATTACTACAACAGAAACTCCATTACTATGGAATCACTATGTTGCAGAAGCAGCATTTTTAAGGAGCTGCAATTACACAGGGAACTTCTATCATCCTGATAGATGGTAGAGATCATAGTAATAAAGCTATTTATTAGAATACTAATTGTATAAGGCTCTTTTATTCTACTGACAGAAGTTGCAACATTTCTATTGAAATAGCCATTTCATAAAAATAATGTTTTAGTAATAGGGTTGGTATTGGTTACAGGGGAATGACAATTGAAAAAGTCTTCAGAGAGGGCAAAATGGCTGGTGAAAGAAATGAGCTTGCTGTAACGATCATCCACTCTAACAAAGCCTACGAGAAGCTCCATTTGAAGGTATGGGATACAATACATAACCTGGAACAGGAAATATACATATACTTGTCTTGATTTCTATTTACAAGCAGAAGTCAAGTCATCCTACTGATATAACTGAGCAAAGTTTCTAGAACTTTGCAGTAAAACTCACAGAAGCACTCCCACTGCTGAACCCTCTGAAGGTGTAACAACCTACTTCTGTCTGTAATGGGTACTGAAGAATGAGTACGAAAGTGCAACTACTGCTGTTCTGCATTTTCTTAGATAATCAAAATGAATCTGCAATGGTACTGAGCAAGGGAAAAACTTGAAGGGACCCTGATGAGACGGAGAAGGGAAAACTAGACTCAAAAAAGCAAAACTGTCATTACTGAACCACTTTTTGGAGGAGAAGGCTGCAGAGAGATTTTGATTTATGTTCAAGTTTTTCTTTGCAGAGGAACAGTTACAATTGTCCTTTTTATTCCATATATCTGCTCCCTACATATTGCCAAAGACATATCAACTAAGCTTAGTGATAAGTAAGGTTTTATTAATACATTTACTACTACTAACCCCACACAGCTAACTAAGGTAGAGAAAAGTGAGCTGGACACTATTCTTTCTTCATGCATAATCAAGTATGAAGTCCAAGTTGAAGAGGCAATTAATCAAACTGCTGCAGTTTTTCTGAGGAAAATGGGGTTGCTTTGGCAGATTCTACAACACAAACATAAGAGGATGCTTAATGCAGCCAGAATTTCTGTAAGATGAATCATACCTACCACTTCATACCTGCTGCTTCAAACCCACCACAGCTAAGAAGATGGAGATGCAGGTTCTGAAGGAACAACCACTTCATCGCATAAATTGACACTGTTCTTTTCATAAAGGACACCTTAAAACCCAGCTGTCATTAAGCCTGGCTGATCACAGCCTGAATGCAGCCTTTTATCTACAGCTTGCTAGAAAACTTTGTCTCTGCCTTTGGACAGAGCTCTGACCACCATGTTCCACTCACACATCAACTCTGTTTTGCTAACTTATTGCTACTTATGTTGACAGCTGTGGCTTCTGCCGAATGTGGCACTTGAACACATCTACAGTTGGATGACACAAGAGCATCAATCTTGCTTTTCTATTTTTAAAGCTATCAGAAGTATCAGGGTGCATCCAAAACAAGAATAATACCTCTATCCTTGATCTTTGAAGACAGCTATGCTTCCCCTGTGTAATGCACAGTGCAACTTAGAAAGTCACAGATGAAGCCTGTATGCCGGAAATAAAGTGTTCTCAATAGTGGCAGATGACACACTTGAAAGAATTGGGTTTAAAATAGAAGTTTTACCATCTTTAGGTCCTTCCTATTTTACATGGATTAAAAAAACAATAATATTCTTCCAAATAGCAACTAGGAAATTGATAATAACAGAACAGAATGCTGTAAGATCTAATGTGCAGATGCACTTTTGTGCAAATCTAACTTATTATTGCAATACTTTGATACAATAGAAAACAAACTGTACAACAGCTAATAAACAGAAAACCAAGAACTATTTCATATTGCATCTCCAAAATCAGCTCACCTGCATGATTCTAGAATATTTACAGTTTTGAGGGGAATGTGATCCTTTTTTACAATTTAATTTTTTTTTATAATTTATTTAACATCTAACACAGTATCCTTGAAAGGTGAACCTAAGAGTTACTGCAGGATAAGTACAACATTTATCAAGAATAGTCAACGCTGCTGATTTTTCTGCAAGTCTTTCATATATATATTGAACTAGGTTTGAATTATTAAATTTAAGAATGAGAAGAATCAAAGCACTAGATGATGCTCAGACAAAACTACATTCTAAAAGCCTAAACCTCTCTGAAGCATGTAACTTGCAGTTAGAATTATTTAAGAAAACTCTATAGTGTAAAAAAAAAAAACTGGCAGGTCTGTAATTATATTGTCACAATTGGCAACTCAGCCATTTTCTCAAAAAAAAAACCCAGATGATTCTTTTTCCATGCTTGCCAAAATAAGATTAATTCAGTTGTCACCATTTTAGCTATCTAGCATATAGTCTTAATTAATTACTATTTAAAATCTGTTCTTAAGTTAAGAGATTCATGTAAGGTGCAAAACTGAAAGATCCAACAAGCTGTGGAAGTATGGGAAAGATGAGACTGGAGCCAGATTTCCTACTCGGATTAAGAAATGATGAGCTAAGAAAAAAAAAAAATTTCCACATTGGCATTTGACAAATATGCCCCAAAGGGGTTTATTTTATGATCCAAGGAATTCCTGGACAAAAAGATATTGGGAAAAGAGTGCTCACAAGACTTTCGAGCTTGAAATGTTGTAACCAGCAAACGAGAAATATTCCTATGTCCTCTTTACAGTTTATCAAGAAGGTAATATATCTGATAGCTGTAACAGAGTCGTAAGACAGACAACCACAAGGTAATGAATGGAAATCAGATTTCTGCTGCAGCAGAGCAATAGAACACTAATTTAACTATATCAAATGTAAGGAGGCAATGAAGTGTCCACAGAGGTGTGATTGAGCCCTCGTTTTGAGTTTAGGCCAAGAGAAAACTTTCTTTGTCCCTTATCCCTCCCATTTAGTGGTAGGTGGCTGTGTTCCCCTCCTCCATTGAAACAAATTCCTCCTCCTTGAAACAAATTTTGCTGGACCAGTAGTCTGAACTGTTATTGAAACTGAAAATCCTATGTTCTTGCACAGACACTGCAAGACTGTCAATATTAGTGGTAATTCTCCTAATGATAGACTCAAAATAAGGCTACAAACATTGTACTACCTAAAAATCAGTCTATCACAAGCTTTCCCTAGGCACTTAAGGGTCTCTATACACAAGATGGTAAAGAGTCATAGGTTTCAAATGGGATTAGTAACAACCAGCACAGTGAATGCTGGCACAACAAGGGTGGACAACAGGAAATGCAAAGGGACACCGAAACCATGTCCTGCAAGACTAAAGTACCTGTCTCAGGACTGCAGCTAAGGCTTTCATGAAACTGGGATTCAGAGTTTAAAAAAGACTTGCAGTACATCAGTGTCTCTGCCCACAAAGAACTGACATACTGAGCTCTCTTTTGAGAGTACAGAAGAGCTACAGCTTGAGGAGGCTTGAACCCACGGTTCCTGTAGGAGCCATATCTACCAGGCTGCAGGGCATTTTGGGTAGTCTCTCTCCCTGTTCTTGAATTAGGCTGTCAGGCAGTCAGAAATGTAATACACCAAAAGAGGAGGCAAAAAGCAGCTTTGATTGCCTTTGCAAGTTTAAGGACGCTCAGCTGGTTTTGTGAGCTTGGAGTTTGGCAGTGGACACCAGAACTCAGGCCTGTCTTGTCACATATGACTGCTCTAACCAGCAGGACAGAATTAGGCTTCTTCCTGCCTGCTCTCCTTCTGCAGCTACTGATTTTGCATATGTGGCTGCACAGTAGGAAGCTTGGAAATATTTTCCTCCCGGGATATCCCCCCTCTCCCCAGCAGAGGCAAAACAAAGAAACAGCATAGGCCAGTCTCCTGGAGGCTGTCTCTTCAAGACAACTACAGGGTCTTTGAACGTGAGGAGAGTATTCCAACAACTGGGATACTACCAAACCGACACCTCTTCTTCTTCATTGCATTCTGAACAGCTATACAAGTCTGATTATACAGAGTAAACTGGTCTCCTTCAACAAATTCA
Organism: Apteryx mantelli; assembly: GCF_036417845.1. NCBI lineage: Eukaryota > Metazoa > Chordata > Aves > Apterygiformes > Apterygidae > Apteryx > Apteryx mantelli. The sequence continues at coordinate 57,411,015 of NC_090020.1, forward strand.
CTTTCTTTTTTGAATCTCAGCCTTACAAATAGAAGTGCCCTACTGCATCAGACCAGTGGTCCATCTAGCAACGGATTTTGTCTCCAACAGGGACAGTAAGAAAGGCTATTTTGGGAAAGCACATGAGTCTGGCCACTTTGTGGTTCACTTCCCTTGTATTGCTCCAGCATGCTGTATTAGGGATGTTGGAGGGTACCTTCCTGGCTGGTAACTTTGTATCCATTTATGGACAAGCAGTCTCATGAATTTGTTGAAATGCTTTTGAACTGCTGATACCATCTGCTTTCACAATTTGAGAGGACAGGTGCTTAGGCATAAATTGTTTTCTGTTAACGTGGATACCTAACTTCCATTTAAATAGCACTTTCAAATCCTTATTTTTTTAATAAAATATCTGCCAAAGGGCTTGACTAAAAACCCTTGTTGCAGAAAACAAAAAGGAAAATTGTTAAAAATTTTTCAATGACTTGTGAGTTGTATGTGATTTATATGATCTTCACTTCCCTCAATTGTGCAATTAATGATATGGGTTTTTTATAATTTTTCCTAAAAACATTCAATAAGGAGGAATGTGCAGTAACAAGCTTCATTCCAATAGTGAATTGCAGGGGTCCAGAGAGCTTCTAACAAGTCTGTCGGAAGTCACTGCTGGGGGGAGGCAGAAGAGCAACCCACCACAGCCTACAATGAGCAATGCCAGGACAGGGAGGGAATCCATTAGCAGAATTTCTTCCGCAAAACCTCTACTAATGAAGCTCTGTGGCACACTACCATGGAAGCAAAACCACTGCTAGAGAAATTATCTCCCAGACTAAATGGAATGCGTACATAGAAACAATTTTTCTGCAGAAGTAGAAAAGAATCAATAGAATCAATACTATTATGTTGTAATTCATTCAGTTAATTACATATCTGTGTGGAAAACATTGTTAAATCTCCATTTCAGAATACCGATCGACTCAAGTAACACTAACACTAGGACTTGAAACTCTACCCTGAATTGTGCCCAAGAAATTGGCAAGGATCATCCCATCCCTTTTTATCTCCACATGCAAATTAGCTGTTAAGCCTCGGTGTGTATACTGCATTGTTTAGTATGAGTCCACTGTTTGAGCTTTTGCCTCCTATGAAATTAGTGGGACTAGGCTTAGGCCCATTAAGTGTTTAACATCTTATTGAGAAAAGCGTGACTAAACTGCAGGGCAGCTACACACTGTGAATTAGTGCTTAGTTTCATAATAAAACCTATTTCCTAGGTTGTACAATACTATTGCTTGGTTTAAACATAGAAGTTCAATATATCACAGGAAATTTTAGTTAGAAATAAATCTTCATCTAACTTGCCCATTCTTAGATTTTTCCCTCCAAAACAGCTTTCCAGTCTATGCTGGTAAGACTCCCTTTCCTTAGGAAGTTGTACTAATAATTTTCCAAAAATATTAGTAGGGGATCCATAGCAACTGTTGATATGACTCAAAATGATTTAAAAGCGATCTTGGCAACCTTCTGTTAAGATATACTGTATACAGCCTCCCCCACTTAGCAAAATCCCACAATATGGCAAGAAAGATTTGTATGTCTAAGAATAGCTACCTACACACATTTTTCAAGATGACTGAGCCATAATGATTTAAATCTTCTCTACCACAGTTTCAGCAAGATGTGCCTCGACAACACTGTATCAATGTGTTCTGTTCAGAGTTTTGAATCTCTTTCCCTTTTTTTTTTTAAATCACACCATTAACATCCCTGACATTTTAGAAATAATGTTTATTGATTTTTCTGTTAACACTGCTATAAATTAAGTGATGTAATGGACAGGATTATTGAAGTACTATAAAGAGTATGTCTTTCAGATTCTTAACTACATATTGAAGAAGAGCAGACTCTGGATTAATATAAAAATAGTGTAGTTCTATGCTGTTATTTGGGAAGTTTAGATCTGGATGACTACTTTTTATATGACAGAATGGACATATAACAGGGATAATACTACAACTGCCTGCAAAGTACCAAATGGCAGAAGGAAAACACCTGATGACACCAAGAAATAAGTTTTGGGAAAAAAATCAGACACTAGAGAATTCCTAATCACTATTATGAAAGCTTAAGATCAGTAATTCATGGGACAGAGTTGCTAACTTAATCCCTTTTTGAAACATAAATGTTATTAGTAAATGCAAGCAGCTTTATTAGTTGTAGGTGAGGACTCAAAAAGGGGCTGAATGGTGTCTTTTTAGAAATGCATTAATATTTCAGAGCAATTCATCACTTTTCCATTAGATGATCTGAACCTGAAGATGCATGAACAATGCAAGAGGAAAATAGCATAATCACCTTCAGTCCTCACTTGATTGGCATTAGTATCAACAGCCCACACCTTTTTATTTTAAGGGTTATACAAGGTCAGCCTTTAAGCTGACTTGAAGCATTGTGGAGAATCTTTTAATAGACCACCATGTAGACAACAATGATATCCCATATTTAAGAATCTATTACAGAGTTTGCAGAATGGCAGGAACACACCAAAGGAGAAATGAACTTTGAAGGAAGGTGTTTTTTCAGGGATCACTATTCATAAGTTAGACCATTAGGTTTACCTTTTCTGCACTGCCATGAAAAGAGAGGCTCATAAAAAAGAAATTTTATGACAAGAGAGAGTGACAGAATAATACAATCAATGTAACCACAGGAAATTTCTCATTCAAAGAATCCCAAAGTTTTTTGCACCCTTTTGGAAGCAGAATTTCAGGTTAGCAGAAGATTGGAATTTATATAATTTTGAGAATCAGATTTGCAGTGTCCTCACAAACTACTGCATTTGCAGTCAGTGTCACAATGCTCCAAATGTCATTTCTGGAGTGTCAGCAAAACACTAGAGCAAGTAAAATACTGATCAAATACTGGCTGGCAAAACCAGAACTGAGGTATCATACATGAAACATCCTTCCTGTAGTTGGCAGGAGTGCCTCATACACAGAGTTCTAATGCACATTTTGGTAAGAGAGGTAACTGGATCTGAACAGGTTTTAGGTTTAAAAAAAAAAAAAAGGAAGAACATGCTCTGTGCTTCCACAATCTTTCAGAGTACTGACTCGCAGATTAGCTTTTTAGATTATTTCTGCAGGATCTTCAAGCCACCAAGCTTTCACTCTTGTTTTATTAGGCAGTTTTTCAACTGTTGAGCCTCCTATAATACGACAATTTGATTTCTATCCTTGGATGTTTGATTTTACATTCCCTCATCACTAAACATTGATTAAGCCTTAGCACATGTACTTCATTGTGCTTATGACTTTGTTTTCTCAGAAGGAGGTCAGGGTTTATGACAACATTATACTCCTAAAAACAAAATTTGGGGCGATACTTGGTATTGACTATGAACAAGCTTTTAAAAGTTTCAGCTTTTAAAATTCTCTCACTAGTTTGCTTCAAGAGAGAAAAAATAAACAAGACATGGACTGGCAGAAGCAACAAGAATCAAAAATGTACCATGGCACATATATTTATGGGCTTATGCCTAAAATCCTTAGAATTCTCAATCCGCTGCCTCCTGGCCATAGAAATGTCTGTTTTGCAGAGTGTTAATTCTCTCCCAGAAAAATCCTGCATTTCTGCCACTGGGCATGTGCATAAACAACTAAATCCTGAAAAGACTGATCACTTTATGGCCTATGCCCTGACATAACTCCCAGAGTACGTCTGTCGCAGCCGTGTAGGCATTCACACAGCGTGCTAGCCAGATCAGGTCTTGCACAAAACATATAAAAAAGAAACATGAAATGGCAGTTATACCTTCCCCCCCACACTCTACAAGAGAGTAGAGAACTCATCTGAGACATAAGAGACCTAGATTCAGATTTCTTTTCTGCCTGATTTAGAGTAAATCTCTTAACTTCCTAGGAGAGCAGCTCACTATTGACCTACATGGTATTCTGAGGTGAGTCTCTCGCTTTCCCCTGTTGTTCTACTTAGTATGTATTTTTATAAATATCTATCAGGACAAAAAGAGGATGAAAATGACTACTGCTTTAATCCATTTTCCAATCTGATAAATATTTTAATATTTTGTAGCAAGCTTCAGAAGGTCTTTGTGAAATAAATGGATCTTTCTAATAGGTAACTGTTTGCATCACCAATCTGGTGCCAGTTCACACTCTCTGGAGAAACCAATGACTTAACTGGACGTGGAGGCTACATTATTGTCTTCATCTTTTGATGCAGCTGCTCCAAAATAGGTTTGAATCACCTGGCCAGTCTAAGATGAAAATTCTTGCACTGCTGATACATATTCTATATGCATTTGCAGCAAAAAGGGCTTCAATGTTAAAGACTGTCATCTCAGCATCTTTCCCTAGACAATCAGTTATCTTACAGTTTGAAAAAATGTAAACATGAATCACTTAAGACATATGAGCATCTCTGTTCAGTTTTTTGATTTACATTTTAGAATAGTTCAATTATTATTTGAAAGTTTAGCTATTAGATATACTTTAAAACTTTCAAGGCAGCTTTACCACTATATGCAATAAAACATATAGCTTATTTGAAAGTGTGTATACAGTTAACGTGCCTGATGAATTAGTTATTATGCTCTTAAATCTTCATGATTGTCAGGCAAAAATTTTGAAAAGCAGGTATCTAACAATTAGAGGAGAAAATCTGACAATCTCAGGTACTTAAGGTCTCCGTACTTTCAACTTCTACAACTAGGACCAAATACCATGTTGTCTGAGGTCAGAAGGTATGGCTATAACCATATAGTCACCTTCAACTGCTGCACATCTCCATTCATGCTGGGGAAGATTTCCACAACGATAAAAGATAAAATATAGTCTTTAGAGAGGAAGTAAACTTTAGCAATCATTGTTTTTTACATTGCTAGTTGTTAAATTATGCACTACTCTGCGGTAAAGTACGTTTGCCTTTACAATCAATAAGATTTCTTCCCCTACATTTCAAATCTATTCTCTGCTCTCCTTTCCGTTTTTGAACCTTTTTCTTATTTTTGTGGGGGGTTTTTTCCTTTTTTCCTTTAAATTGTCATGTCATTTAGCATCTCACCATGGCACTTTTGGACTGCTGCCAACTTACTGTGTCTCTAGTAACATCAAACCTAGAATTTAATGTGGTGGATCTGCTGTTCAGTTACACAAAGACATATCATTATATTTGAGCTGTATTACACAATGCCACTATGTATTTACCTAAAACTGTACTGGACTTCTCTGCTGAATATCAGAGTATCAAATATGTGTCTCTCTTGCTGCCATCTATTCCCATAATGACCTACTTCATCTTTTACTTTTCTAGACTTTTCTTCCCATTTACCATAATTTTCTTTTGGCTGGATACATTTTCTTGAGTTTTTGGAAAATCCTTTTTTATCTTCCACTAGTAAATTAAATCTCTCCAGGATCCTTAGTATTATTTTTATATTCACTCTAACACAAACTCTCTCAGTTTGCCGTATCTATCTTTTTTCCCCCCCTTCTCCCATTTCTTATTTACTATCAAGGTAGATACACAATTGGCTCAATAAATACTTTTAAAAAGCAATGCAGTTTGGAAAAAAAAACAGAGAACAAAAGAATGGTGCCCTGTGAGGGCTAGCAGCTGGAGGAGCCCGGAAGGTTATCCAGAGCACTACCACACTGGATGCGGGGCTGGGATTCCAGTCTAATTTAAACTGAAAGGGAGAATTCAAGTGAGGGACAACCAAGGAAAGCTCCGTTTGTTTGCAGTTCAAGAAAGGTTACAACGGGGACTTGGAAAGAAGCTTCTTGTAAAGAGGGCATTTCTAGCATCCATTAATCCAAAAAGGGGAAGAGACATTCTTCTGAAATAGGTAGTGAGAAATAACTAATCCAGGATATCCTCGAAAGCACTCACCACATTTCAAATAAACTATTTAGGACACAGACATGCAATATCTCGACTCCCTTTCTAACTCTTCGTAAAAGAAGCTAAAATCAGAGTTGGCAACGGTTCTGAAAAGCAACAGTAATCCATAAATACTCCTTAATTTTCCTGTCAATGCAGAATTAAGCTACTTCCAGCTCACACAGATCTTACCAGGTGTGCTAAATTGATGTCATTATAAGCCATCAGGAAATACCCACAGAGACCTGTAGCAACATTTAGAAGTTTTGTTAAACAGCTGTGTGCTATAATTGATTTGTATTATTTAAAACAGCTAAAGCAAGTTATTGCTGGATGTAGAAAAGAGATGACTGAAGACTCCAGGGAGATTTAACTCAGAAGAAAGCCAATCACTAGAACTTCATTTGAGCGTTTTAAGATTATTGCTAGAGGAAGTGCAATTAAATCATCACCATTTATCAACTATCATTATAAAATACTATGCAACCTTATCATATTAATTTATTTATGAAAAGGTAACTAGCTGACTTCTGCTTATTGTAATAAAAATAATCTAGTCAATAAAAATATTTGAAGAATATATTTGAAGACACTGCCTCTAAAAATGAGCATGACTTTCCACAATAATAAAAAGTAACAAAAAAGTTAAAATATTACCTAAATATTATAAATCATTTTGGCAACTAATGTTAAACTCTTTGGAGTTTCTGATCTCTGACGTGTTTTATGGTACAGAGCATAAGCCAAAATATAGTTTTATCACAAATGTGCATAAGCAGAGCACCCACATTTCACAAAACACAGGAACCTAAGTTTCCAAAGGATTAGAGCAGGGTACTGAACCTGTGGGATAAAACAGCACCTCAATGTGACTTTATTTTCCTTATGATCTGCCAACTGTTGAATCAAAGTACAAAATCAGCCCTACCTAAAAGTTAAGTGACATTATGTATTGACTGCAGCTTGCTCAAATTTCTTTCCCGTGGTGAAATCTTTGAAGAATTTAAATTTTTTGCTCTATTTTGGGTATCCTAAACTTTATCTGACTGCTGTTCATGTGTACTGAGAGTTCAAGCCTGATTTGGTAAGTTTGCCCAGTGACTTCCACAACACAATTTGTGTCTCTGGGGGCCAAGCCTAACCCATATAACAAAATGGGTCAGCAGAAAAGCAGAAGGGGAAGAGAAGACTCTATATTTCAGTTCAGAACTCTGATCTATTTGGGGAGAAAAAAACCTTGTGGACCTAACTCTTGTTTTGATCTGAGCCTTGCAGGCTATTGTTTACAGTATGTTTTTATTATCTTTTCTAATTCCTTTGAGAATACTCTGATTTTTCCTGCTGTTTTATATTTGATCTGGCATATGTATCTCTCAATTTACAAGGGAAAGCGTTTGTTATACCAGTGGTTGCTGGCACTGAAAATATGACTGGCACTGTTAATCGTACTGGTGCTTTTCCTGCTCTCTGATTCAGCTCCAGAGACGTACACTTCCACAAACTATGCACTCCCTTTGTCTTCTTATCACTTGACTGAATGACCATGAGCAAATGCACCCTCATCGCCTGCTGCCTTTCTGCTTACATCTAAAATTAAAACTGTAGACCTCTTAAAGCTACTTTCCCAGAGGCTCTCTCACAGCCATGTGGGAAAGTACATTTCCAAAACAGGAATGCAGCTGGGGCCTTTGGATCAAGTTCAATACAGATGTAAAGCAGGCTAATCCCACTGAAGTAGGTGGAATTCAACAGCCCTAAGCCACAGGTAGATGGTCTTCAGGGAGAAGCAACTACACACAAACCTATTGACAGCATGAAAGATGTAGAAATAAAGTTAAATAATTCCAAATTATGTAATGGAATTACTGGAAGATCTTAACTTCCCTAGCTTCTACCTGCCAGCAGTTCCAACATTATGCCATCAGTCTGAGGCATAGTCTATTATTCTGGAAGAAACAGTTTAACTTAGCCTGTAATCTCCTTTTTTAATGGGAAGTCACCTTAATGTTACGTTCAATAGTATTTTACTGCTATAACTGTATTAATTTCTACAAAATGCTTTTCCTGATATCTTAGTTTCTGTTTGCTACTATACTCATAGGGGCTGAACTGCCCCTGGAGAGGTGCCACAGAGACAATAGTTTCAGCATATCACACATTTCACCACCCACAAAACCTGTTTCTGCAAGCCTTTGGATGCATGTATCTCATACACATCTTTAATTATTAGATGCAGGACAATTTTATTTTACTGTTCCTTAAGAGGTAAAAATAATCTCTGGGTGGGAGTGACCTGGTTTTCCTTTTGGCTTCCATCACTCTGATTTTATACACTCCACACATATTCTTTATGCTTTATTCTCAGTAGTATTGTATTATGATTTATTACCTACACCAAACCATAGGTTCTTACAGTGCTTTGCAGACAGACAGAAAGAGTGTGGCTTCAGTGTGGCTTCAGCTTCAGTGTGGCTTCAGTGTGGCTTCAGGCCACAGGAGAACATGGGAGAGCACAGAGAAGGCATGATGCTTCTGGAGTGCACACAGCAGATTCTCCTATACATTTTTGCAGGTGGGAGTATAATCTATCCACAAGCCAGAACAGCTCAGCTGAAAACACCAGAGATGTTAGCCCTAAAGTATTCCTAGCATCTGATAGCAAGGTTACTGGTCTCTATGTACTAGGAATGCAAGAAGGTGGATGTAGTGAGGGCAAAGTTAATTGAATGCTCTGTCTCTCTATGCAGTTTTAGCTATATATTATATATATATTAGTTTCTATGCAAGTTTTAGTTATAAATTATCAATTTCAGCCATAAAACTTTAAATCTAAACTGCAATATCTTCTTGTGAAGAAAGTTATTTATCCACTCCCAAATTGTATTATTTTATTAAAATCTAATTTGCTCATCTTCATTCTGCAGAAGGCAAGATAGATAATTAATAGTTTATTTAAAGGCATGTATTAAGAAAGAATCTGCAAACTCACAGTTAAGCTTAGAAATGCACAGCAAACATCAGACCACCAATGCCTATTAGGTTCTCAAGAAGCTATCGTAATACAAGCAATAGTTTGTGGCTGCAAAAACATGAATGCTGCTTGTGTTCTCATGATTGAGTACCATTTACAAATAGTCACCCTGTAATTAAATTGTAGTACACCTATAGACCTCAGCTGAGGTTACTTCCCTGTTGTGCCATTGTAAGTTGCTATTGTAAGAGACCAGGTGCCTGAAAACAGCTAACATCGAGAAGCCAAGGAAGGAAAGGGTAGGAAGAAAGGAGACATCCTTATCTCCATCTGACAATGGAAAATGCGGACCTGGAGACTCTCTGTTCTTTGCCCAAAGTTGCACTGGAGGCTTGAAGCTCAGTGAGGACCTCAGAGCAACCAACTCAGCTCTGAGCCATACCCCACTCTTTCTATGAGCGAATACAACTGTTTTGAAGACAGCTACCATCATGACTCTGGGAACGGTACATATATTACTTTAAAATCACTTTAAATAAAAGTGATTCAATTAACTATAAAAGAAGGCAGTGATATCACAAACTTTACTCATCTGCTTTTTCTTGTGCTCATTAACTTCTTATTCTTAAGCACATTAGTCAGCAATAATTATTTGACAAAGTAATTTTCTTTCCTTCAATCCTAAAGATTATTGCAGGCCTATTTAAAATCGAAAATTACAGTCTTTTTGGTAATTTGATTCATAGACAGTCCATGAAATGTTATTATATTAGTAATATGCAAGTCTACTATTATACCCATATTTACCCAAACCAAAGATTATTCAGAGATCACCAGAAGTTTCCAGGGTTAGCTTAGGAAAAGTACTTTAAATGAGCAAGATTGCTATATTTAGTCTTATAAGGTGAACACCAATACATCTTTAAAACCTAGGCTTAAAACTACTGTTGGTAACTGGCTCAACACAGCCTCAGTTGGACTTTTATATATTTTAGTTGTGTCCAGGAGGGAAACAAGACCATTGAGGATTCCAGCATATATTTCATTCATCAATTTTGTAAAGGACGAGTGGCTTCTCACCTGCTGTGTAATAGTGTCCCAGGGCCCCTCCAGTAGCCGAGCCTGGTAGCATGCATGAACGCTTTTCCATATTTCATCCAGAGTTAAAGGTCTACCATCTGGCGGGGGGGAGAGGAGAACAACCACGCACATTCAAAACTCTCAAGCAGGATATGTCTTTAATACAGAATACCAAATGTAAACCTGAAAATATTGATTTTCTGGAGGCAGACGAAAAGAAAAAAAGAGCAAAACATGGTTGAGTCACTTCTGGCCCCATAACTTCCCAACAGCATTGCTCAAATCCTGACCGCATGTGCATACAAAACTATCCTAAACTCTCTGTTCAGCTTTCTTCTCTGTCATATGAGAACAACAACTTACTTTTCTGGTTGTAAATTGTGAGGTTAAACTAATTTTGTAAAACAGTTCTTGGATAAGAGAGATTAAAAAACACAAAATAATATCATGATCAGTTGTTTCATGTAAATACACATAATTCATTGTCAGAGAATGGAAAAAATACAAAGAACAAATTTCTGCGGACAAAAGTTTAGTGTCCCTTGGTAATCTAGATGCCTGCCTATAATTTTTTTTCTTGAGCTGCATTTATATAGCATTGTTGAATCAGGTTTTTATCTGTCATGTTAGAATTATGCCAAGATACTAGTGTCAACCACTGCAAATAAGCATGTCAATTTTGCCTCAATATTTGTTTTTGACAAACAGCAATAGAACATTTTGATACATTTTCAATAAGTAGCTTCTTTTGGCATTTATCAGGTGTCAGAGACCATTATCCTGTGATAAATAATTTTATTCTACTGACATTTTCATGTCTGTAAAATGAACAAGATTTATTCATCCAATTAACATCTGAATGCCATGCTTAGATATAAGTTGAAACCAGCTGCCTACAGCCTCTGTTTTATCTTATTTTCTGCACACATTTATAAAACAGCATCAAGTTCTGCCCTTACTTAAGCACCATATAGCAGAAACACTAAGATGTGTGGCAAATTAAGCATCTGAAAGACAAACAACATTAAATAGCTATACTTTGCCATCCTCAAGAACATGAGACTTGTTAAGACATGCATGCTCTCTCCATCTTATGATGGCAGATATCAAAGCTATGCTGGGGATGGTCTAAAATTTACTAAGAATTTTGCTGTAACAATTCTTAGAGCATAAGTTAACTCTGGAAGGATTTATTTATGCTCAGATCATCTTCCATATGCACCTAGTACAAGATGGCATGGATACTTGCAGTTTTCCATGTTTTCTAGTCAACCTGCAAAGGCAATTCAATGCAAATCCAAATGCAAAATCTAGAACAACACAGATGTATAACATTCTGATTTTATTCTGTACATCTTTCTTTGTATCTGTGAATTTTTACAGTGTTACTTGAGCCAACTGAGATCATACACACTGGATGGATTACTCTGACCCTAACCATCTCATTTATAGAAATGATCATATACATTTGAAACATTAGTTGCATTATAGTTAAAAATTACCTGAATTTTGTCTTTACCTCATGGATTTTAATACTTCGTGTATGAAAAGTAGTACATCTTCCATCATATCTCAGTATAAAATTACTTTCATTTCAGAGAAAGCAGAAATAAATCCAAACTCAAAGTGTGGAAACACTTTCGCATAAGAGTGAGATCACAGTCAGTAAAATACTTCAATTGTTAATATACAGTAATTGCAAAGTTTCACTCAGGAAAAAATAAAAGTGATTCAGGCACTCGGATTAAGCACTTCTATATTGAAACATGTTTGGATTTATATTTCCCTAAGATTTGAATTTTCTGCACTATTTTCAAAATACTTCACTAAACTTAAAATCAGTTTAAAGTCATCTGTTTTTTAAAACTGAGTAAGGTGTCATACATGTTCCCAAGTATTGTGTTCCTGTAAATTCTTGCTAAACTGACCAGCTCAGTTTCCTGGAAGATGTAAGGACAGCTGCAGCAGGAAAGAGTAAGTGACCAATACTTAAAATGGACATGAGGGTCAGCTACATGGCTGAGAACTGCAAGACCCTTGCAAAAAGAAAGGGGATGGATGGACACTTTCTCCATCCTCTTCTATGGCATAAAGACCTGAAAGTCTGATAGTTTTTCTCTTAAAAAAATAAAAATATTTTATGTTTTTAAAACTCATTGGTTCGTGTGAATTAGGTCATCTGTATCTGTTTAGGATGATATAACTGAAGACATTTTACACACCCTAAGAAATTCACAAGCTCCCAACTTTGCACAAAACACACTTCTATATTCTCTGGGCACTTTGAGGCCCCCTTTTCTCAGGGCTGCCAAAATTCACGTGTTTAGCAGCACTCTTACGCATTCTTGCAGCCCACTGAGACCTCAGATATCCAGCTGAGCTGACACAGTAGTTTGTAATTGTTGCTGCTAGCAACAAGGGGCCACTGTGGCACCTGCTGAGCCAAGCAGCCTCTCTGCTTCTTGTCTCATTGCTTCCAGTGATGGAGTTGAACTCAAACAGTACAGCCAGAAAAAGAAGGCAATAGCAGCATCAAGCAAAGAGAAGTGGCAGAAGGGGAAGGTGCAGGCTTCAGATTCACCCAACAGCATATTTACTTATCATCTATCCACAATAACACAGCTGCTGAGATGTTTAAAGCTCCATGTCTTGTCCTGGGTATAGCTGGGAACAGGTGTGTTGACATAAGAGAAACTTTGTGGTTATATGTATGTTTTGCATAATTCAACCCATGAATTAATTTACAGATTGCCACATAGAGTAAAATGAATTGTATGCCACCCAGCAATAACTGCTTGTAGGTTGTGCCTGATTTACTGTACCTTTGTCTGAAATTCCACGCCTCTAAAGCCACAAAGCTGGCACATGACACCTCCTCAGTTCACTACTAACTCAGCCTCTACAAAATGTAGACTCCGATGAAATAAACTTGACATCCACCAAGCAAAAAAAGGCCAAAAGAGCCTGGGAAATAACTTTTTTCTTTTTTTTTTTCTTTTTTAAGAGAAATGAGCTGAAAGATGGGAGTCAAGAACTCCTAAACATCAGTTCTGTCTCAAGCTCACTATGTGGGCTTGAATCAATCAGGTCATCTGCCTCAATAGCCAGGCAAGAATAACTATGGTTTTTCTATCAGAGACTCAGATTTTCATTATTTAAACTTTCTTGAATTTAACAAACTGTTCTGGGAAAAACTTCTTGATACTTCACTTGGAGTTAACTCAGTTATACCACCATGAATAAGAAATAGTTAATAAGCGAATGGCTGAGTGCCCCATCACAGCAGCAATGCATGGCATTAAGACTACATATGAGTTGCACAGTCCCAACTGACTTGGCATCTTCATTTCTGTAGACAGCAGAAATTCTCCAGGCATACAAATTTCAACTACATTTTCACAGAACTTCACTGCAGGCTTCCCAAGTTGCTGTATTATATTTTCTTGTTGTTTACTGATGGGCTTTAATAATTTATTAGATTTCTGATTAAAGTTTGTGGGTTTGTCCTTTTTTTTTTTTTTCACATTATTGCACAGTTTGACCTCCACTTAGATTACAGCCAGTATCAAGTTTCTTTTAGAATCCAAACCTTAAAAAAGGACTTTTGAGACTTTTGGTGAAATGGTGCACAAATCCATTTGAGGCTTCATTCTAGCATATTTTCCAAAGAAATACTAGTATTTTCTACTCTTAAGAAACCATTGCCACACAAGAAAAAACACCCTTCACAGCTTAGGAGAGTATGTGATGATACAAATTATTTAATCTTTTTATGTCTGGAGCCATTATAAAACCAGTTAACATGGGACAGTTACAGACAGCATCATGGCCTTAGGAGTAGCTACTTTTTCTGAGAAAGGACATAATGTTTACATGCGTTTGAGTTCAGAGAGTAAGTCTGATTTCTGGAAAAGTGCATCAGTCAGGCCCACTACTGTTATGAATAGAGGCAGAAAGTCATTCTTTCAGGATTGGAGGAAGTTACATTACCTTAGGCTTTCTTTTTCTAACTACTTTTTAGCATGGCTTTTACTGGCAGGGACCTATATATCAGAGAGCTAGACTATTGCAGGTCAGCTCAAAAATCCTATTCCTTCTTTCTCTTCTAGGGGAGTGAGGCTGCCGTCTTTAGTGACTCCCACTAGTCCTGCTCTTTCTTTCCTGTTTAGCCAGCATTCATGATTCTTCCTCTACTTTTGTAGGAAAAAGAGGAAGAAGTGTCAGTTAAACTATTCTCTTCCTGACATGCAGGATGCTTCCTGAATGACGCCCACATCTACCTATGGTTGTGTTGTGCCAGCTCATTGTCAGTGCAAGGGGTGTTGGAATGGATGGCTTTAGCTGATGACGATTCAGAAAAGACCAAAGTTCCTTGACATCTTAGCAGCTACAAAAAGGGGAAAATTACTCTACTGATTAAAGAAAGCTTACCGGACCTAGCCCAGCCCGTCTGCCTGATGCCAGCATCTAAGGGGAAGGCTAATTGCCTATACCATCTGTCTCCAAGAAGGCTAATTGCTGGCATCAGATCTCAGCAGGGGTTCATGCATTTCTTCAACTACCTATTTGGTTATCTCAGAAGCCAGAGAAAGAAAGGTCTCCCGTTACTGAAAGGCAAGTCACACATGAGACTGACTTTGGAGAAGTTAGACCTGCTCTGAGACACTGAAGACCACTGTCTTGAGCTCCTGACTGACTGGGACTACAGTAAGTTCCCCCTTAGGAATATATGCTCATGAGAAGTATCATGAGTTACTGAAAAATGTCTTTTACATGTGTATATGTGCTCTAAAAATACCTTCTTGTATCCTAAAATGTTCCCAAACATTTTTTCAGACAGAGGCATCATATTTAATCATTATTTTAGCTGAAGTATTTTTTCCTTGCATAGAACAAGGTCTTCCCTGTAAATCACTCCCCAGAGACTACCCAAAAGTTTAGATGCCATTTTAAATGTTCTGGTTCTACTGCAATTCAAATTTCAAACCTTTACCTTGCACTACCTTACATATCAAACTTCCTCTGAAAAAAAAGAAGTTTAAAGATGAATTACAGAAAAGAAGCTATTTCATCCAAGTTAGAAAGAAGCAGGGATATGGACACTATACAACTGTCTTTTGATAGGAAGGACTGATCTGTAATGTTTGAGCACAATCACTAGCAGACTGGAGGGAAACCTGTATGTCCTCACTGACACAGGCTTCTAAAGATGCCAGTCATGCTAATACAGGAGCAGATCACAGGAAAAACTCCACAGCAACTATTTTGGAAGACTTTTTTTCTAGGAGAGACTGCCAGATACAAAATAGTCTGTGAAAACTGACTCAAATACCAGGCGAGAAAGGAAGGTTTTAATATTTCTAAAACAGTCTATTTGGAAGACTGCAGATTTGGACAGGCCGGCACCAGTTGCTATTATAACATACAAAGTGAGGAAGTGAATACTGCAAAACATGCAAAACTATTTAGTCAGGTTGAACAGAAGAATTATTATTTCCTAGGCTGGCCTCGAGGTGTTGTGGCCACTTAACGTAGTGCCAGAGAGGAAGCAGAGTTTGGAATTCAAACTCTGTGCCCTGCTGCTGGGGAAGACAAGACAGGGCAGGGCTGTGGAAACATGGGAAGGATTATAGCTCACCTTCACCTCTCGCAACATGCTCTTAATTAGCATGACGAGCAGTATGGACAGGATTCAAGGGAAACCATGAACAGCTTACAAGAAGGTTGGAAAGAATCGATTCTGTGAACTTAAGCTGAAAACAATAGTAGGAATTTAGACTGTAAAACTGATGTAGGTCTCAGAGGAGGATTTTTCTCCAACTACTTCAGATAAGGGATGCCATGAATATTACTAGATGTCCACGAAACAGGTGAGGGAGTTATCACAGGAAGACCATTAGCTTTCTAATGAAAAGACAAAAGTCTCATGTCTTCTTCATATTAGATCCAAGGCAAGACAAAAGATTCTTTGCTCAGATGTCTCAAGCGATTGTGAGTGACCGTGATCTGTATGTTCCTGAAAACCTCATGTTGGGATCTTCAAATAGTATTGCATTGACACTAGGCAAATAATTTGCAGTGATGACAGAATTTTTCATTTGCAAAAGTAAACTACCTAGAATTAAAATGAAAGAATACTACCTGAATACCTTATTGGAAAAGTACTTACTGTCAGTATTTTGTATCCTTCTCTCTTTAAGAGTCAGAGAATGTTAAATGTTAAAGAGAACTCGGATGATTATAGGAATTATGAAAAAAAATATATCCTTGCTTTCCATTGTGAAAGGTTCCCAAGAAATGTTTTAAAACATAATTATACTTGTAGGAACAATTACAGTTTTGTGCTGTGAGGGGAGCTGTTGGCACGTAATACTAAGATTATGCATTAGATTATCCACTAGCTTCTGTAATATCCACTTCCAGCTATAAGGAGTCATGTTTCAACACCTCCGATTCCCTGATGCTGACAAGCTAAACAACTTGTTTTGTCTCTGGGAGCTCTTCTCTGGTGATTAACTGCTTATGGTGAATACTAATTATATGAAAGTACAGTACAGTAGAAATAGTGTCCTATTTCCTCTACCTGCAGCATCTCCATCCTCTTGTGTAGAGACAATGTACTGTTAGTTCAGCTAAACCCAAGATGATGACATTTTTCAGTACCACAAATAGGTTAATCTGCCTCTTACAGCAAAACTTTCTTTATCCTTCTGTCTGCACAGTAAGTTTAAATGCAATATACTGCACACTTGTAAATGCCTGTAATAAGTCCAGAAAAAAATTTACAGCAGGATGTGTGCAAATGAGTGTTCTGTTGGTGGTAAAGGCAGAGCAATGTCCCCAATTCCCCATGTCCCAGTTTGAAAATTTACCCCAAATCATCCATTCCCTGAAACTGCACCTCAGACTAAAATCTTTTCACCAGGGAGTCTATGAGAATTTGTTCTTCAATTTTAAATTTAAAGTGCCTTTTAAAATGCTAACACTGCAAAATTAGAAATCATTAAACAATATAAGGCAGAGAGTGATTAAATCTACCAAACACATTCAAAGCAGCTTAAGCTACTTTTTAATTAAAAAGAAAAAGATATCACTGGCAACATTCAGACATCTTCATCTGGATAAAGTTAGGAGATTATTCAAAACACAAAAGATGCTGATGCTACCATGCAGGAGACTGAATGAAAAGACTTGAAGATTTCAGTCCCCTAGCCCTGGGTACACAGTCTTTGGACAGAGAGGAACTGAGCACAGACAGTGCTGCAGTGTGATCACTCTATGTTTGCTGATTAAATAAGTGACACTAACAGTGGCCTTGGAGGGAGGCTGTGTGTTCCTCCTTCCTTCCTGACAGGATGGTGAATGAAATCACAGTGGCTGTAGCAATTCAGTAATGAGTAGCAAGATGTACATATTAGGGAGGAAAGAAAATTGGTTTGTGTTTCAAGAACCAGTTTTAATACATAGAAAATGACTAAAGACAACACCATATTGGTGTTATTTTTTTCTAAGCAGCAAATTTAAGTGAAAAACAGCATACAGTTTTAAAGATACATTTAGACCCTAGCCTTGTAGCTCAAATTCAGACTCACATTAACAGGCACAATTCTGCTGAAGCCACTGTAATTATGTCCACTTATTTCATAGCCAAATTCAGACCTGCAGCTTTAAGGGTTTTTGTATTCATTTAAAGAAAAGAACAAGAAAAATGACCAGCAGTTTTAGTCAACTACAGGCAAGATGCCAGGAGCCAAAGATCAGCCTCTTTCAGGCTGAGATGATATCATCTACTCCAAGGTTCTGAAGCTCAGTGTCTGGAGTATTAGAAAATTTACTGGTGAACAGCCTCATGTCTTATTTTCTTATTACATATGACCATGACTTTGTTCACCACTTTAATACAAAATCTGTGTTTTTAACATCTATTACATCCTACATATTTTTTGTCTTCTCTTTATCTCATAGAAAACTGGTCTTACCTAAAAAGCATGCCCTAAAATAAAGCACAGGTACTTGGTAGCTGTTGGAGTACAAGACATGATACTCATAGCGAATCACTTCTGCTGTTGCACAAACTCCATCTACTTGAGAATCATCCAAAGATTCCTAAAACAACAAACATGAACAAAATCATCCATCAGTTTGTGTATTTGCAACAAGGGGAAATTAATTACCACTACTGTAATTAATTTAATAAACATAAAGAGCAGACATAATAGGGATCACCCCTTTCATAGCACTACTCATTTGAATTCCTGAAGACATTTCTTGATACTAGCAAGAAAAACACTGAAGTCCAAAACCTGCAAAAACTTCTTGCAAACCTACCAAAATTTCAAACTGTGAACTGTGTACAAGAATTTGCAGAACTGAGGTCTTTATAACCGCAGGTGCTTTTGTAGGTAAAAGAAAAAGACAAAAATCTCTCTAAACTCTTTATGGCAGAATACTTTTACAGTAAGGTGGCTACAGCTGTATCTCTCCTCATTACCATTAGTATAGACCATTTTAAAAGCATATCCTTAAATAACCTGTTTTTGCTTGCCAAAATACAGATCAACTGTATCCACAAAAATTCCTCTGCATTTAAAGGCTTTTTGCAAAATTTTGCTTTTGCTATAACATTTCTCAAGGTGAGTCAATTTTCTCCTCTCACTGTATGTTTCACATGTAAAGTAAGCAACGTTTATTGTAGATTTGAAATAAATCGTAATCAGAGCATTGAGATACACCCCAGTCATGACGTAAATCTCTCAACATCTTTAGCAATTTATTAGTTTTGAATTAATATTCAAATGGTGCTAAGCACCCGGTTGTTTTGTCTTTTCTAGAAACTGCTGATACTCAACATCTCTGAAAATGGAGCCATAAACTTAATAAACCCGTTAAGATTAAATATTTTAGAACAAACCTTCCAAGAAGACGCTACGGGTGTGGACTTGTTCAGTTTTCAAATCCCCAAATTCACATGCATGAAGTAAGCAACCATAATGCCCCACAGGTTGGGTGCGCATTTCACAAGTTTGCTTTTGCCAACCAACTGCGAATATTGACACACTATTCCATGACCAACCAAAATGAATAAGGTTGAACAGAAAAGAAAAACCAACATCCTTTGAACGGCATGTTGGTTTAACACACAAGAAATTTAAAGCTATTTTGTATTTTTATCTCTCATCCTCAACTCACCTTACTTATTCCTCAGTCAGGAATCAATCTATGAAGAGATACAAGAACTGATAAACTATAACAGTAATCACAAACAGAATCCTTTAAACTTTTTCAATAGCCCAAGTAAAAGTGATTTAATCCAAAGTAGGCATATTAGACAAACAGATGCTGCTGAGGCACATGGATAGATCATAAACAGAGAGCCCAGACTGTGGGAAGCTACAGACCTAGGTATTGTAAATACAATTTTACACACTAAATGAGAAAATTGCAGGTGCTCAAAGAACAGAAATATTCTGGGAAATTCTGGACAGCTACAGGAATGCTTGATTTTAGCTTATCAGGAAACAGATATCTAAAGCACAGAAATGGAACATTAAAGAAAATCCTCCCTGTGTTAACCTAGCTTTAAAAACTGTATGTGAAGGGATATTACAGACAACATGCCAGAATGGACAATGGTGATTCCTGTATCTGACTTCACAGGCCAGGTAAAATTCTGTATACTCTACCCAGTTCCCATAAAAACGTGTAACAGACTAAGAAAGCAAATTCTTTTCCTCTTCCACATGTCAGTCCCTATGATCAGATGTGAAATATAGAGCTAATGCTATTAAAAAAATCTCTTGAGGAAAAGAGAATACTATCTCTTCTCTTTAGTAGACTTAACTTGCTTTAAACTGGATAAATTTTCAATGCTTCAGTGAGGAGTACAGTAAAGGAAGGAACAGCAGCAGATTACCTAATTACTTAAGAAGGTGGTAAAAAAAATGAAAAGAAAACCCTAGAGATTGGTTTTCAAGTTTGTAGGGATGGGGAAGGGAAGGAGTCCATATTCAGAACTGAACCTAGATTAAAATTTACAAAGTCCCTTCGACTAGCCTCCTTGAAACAAAATCATCACGTGGTACAGACATTAATGTTTCATTGGATATTATGGCCTTGCTTATTACTTAGTCACTAGCTTACCTTGCCCTAAAATAAAACTGAATATGTACAATATGTTATAATATGCTTGCCAAGCTACTTCCATTCTCTGGTTCTCCTGGAAGTAACAAGACTACCTGCCTACAGCTGATGTATTAAATACTATTGTTCTATCAAAAAAACTGCATTTATACGCATACTTCTCTCTTCTGCTTACTCTGCATACAAGCATAAAATAAGAACGACTCTAATCTGTAACAATATAAATTAATACCTAATTTATGATGATTTCAGACTAAATGAAAAAGAAGTCATATTCTTTTTTTACCTCCTAACACTTAGGAAAAGAAATAATTTTACTCAAAGCTCTATACCCTTAGGGAAAACATGCTTTATAAATACCCTAGTATCTCAAAAAGTCATAAGTTAAGCTAGGAACAACTCTGTCCTTAAGAATTCAGCTTGCTGGGTTAGCAAGGATTGCAGCTAGTAAGCAACTTCTATCTTCATTTTCTGGATTAGGAAAAGGAAAGCGAAGGGGCCAGTCAGTCTTTCTAATTTCACTGTTCCCTCAGATGGCCAGTGAGGAAACTCTATTGAGAATTCCTGCCATTACCAGAAGGACATGATACTCGGAGTTACTTCCCAAAACATCCTATCATTTCCAGAGAAAGGGTGGTTTTATCCAGAAGTGGCCTTTCCAAAAGATCTGTAGAGTTTGATAGTAAGAAATTCAGTGAACAAGGAAAGAAGCAGCTTTGCACTGAACGAACTACTGTTCCAGAGAGCAGAATATTTGCAGACACATTCTTATTGCATCCTCCTGTGGTTCTTCTGGAGCGCCAGTTTAGGCAGTGTCTGAAATCAAGCATTCAGCTGAATGCAAAGCTCAAAGAAGATTTGAAAGTCACACTCTTCTGCTCTGTAACAAGATGGACTTTGGTCTAGTATGAAGTTTCTATGCTTACTCAAAATAGTTTCTGACAATCAGATCTCTTTTTTTTTTCTGTTGCACTTCTAGTGACAAGTGGGCGCATTGTATTTGTGATCTGCATACATAGACAGATACTTGAATCCTTCTTAAAGCCATTTCTAATCCCTTTTCCTTTTGGTAAACAGCAGTGGCAAGACTTCTTACATAAAGATACAGCATCGACATGTAATCCTGTACTTTACAGTCTCTGTAAGTATGACGCAGAGAATTTATGTAGGGAAAGTACATTTTGGAGCCTAAAAGTTTTGATGGTATCTCTCTAGCTGATGAGATGAACTTTGCTGATGAGATGACTAAAATGAGTACAGTCATTTTAGGATGATCTTTAGAATATCTAAAAATCTGTGTATGGCTGAACAAAGCCATGGAGCCTGAGAGAGTATTACACCAACTCAAAAGGCAAGGTTTATTTTCTGCTCTTTAACCAAATGGCTTTCCTTTCCACACAATTACTGATAAAGCCATAAACACAAAAAGCAGATGTAATTTTTCAAAAAAAGTCACAGAATTTTATTTTTGTCATAAATGTCATGATAGCCTCTTTAAACATTTTTAATGTAATTGTTCTGCTTTCCCTTTTTATGTAAACTATTGTTATATCTCTTTTGAGCTAATACTGTATTTTATTTATTTTAATAGACAACAGTGACATCAATTTTAGCATGGGAAGATTGCATAACTGGTGCAAAAAGATTCACATACATACATGCACAACAAAACAAGAGGGTTTGTTAACAAATTCATAATTTTGTTTAAATCCTTGCTAAGATAAAATAAACATGCCTAAAGAAAAAAATTTATTAAAACATTAACAATGAAGGGTTTTTGACTAAATTGCAATCCTTAAAAATGATACAAAAGAATTTAATTTCTCTATTTTTTGTTTCTGCATTACAATTTGCTTACATGGCTGCCATACTTCAAGTTAAAACTGCAAATCCAGGACACACTGACTGTTTCCTAAACAAACTGGGAAGCTGTCATCAGGAAGCATCTGCTACTCTATTACTTTCACGTAAAAGCATTCTTGTGCTATCATAACAGGGTATTGAGCAGATGTTTAAAAGCACTATATCCACAGAAATGTATGTATTATAAAAGAGATACACAGTTACCATCTAATTAATTATATTAGTTCCTTCATAAATGAATTATCACTAATTTTAATTGATGTAAAGTTGTTCTCAACATTTAAGTATCCCCTAAACTAATTGAGTTGATTTGTTCCTTTTAAAATGCTGAATTATTTAAATCAATAGATAAGAAATTTCATTGCATGTCATTCTGAAGACAAAACAACATATTTGTACTCTTATCAAAAGTTACTATTTTTATTCCTTCTGATGAAGAAGACAAGTTGAAAACCATTGGTAACAAGTGAATTTGATAGCTGAAGAGAGGCAGATTGTCTTGCTACTCTTTAGCTGGAACTGTGTTTGACAGGCTGAACAGCAGCAGCAAGGTGTGGATTAAGGCAGGTTGCTTCTGGAGAGAGGGCTCCCATGGAAAGGAAAGGGCCAGGGAAGTGACAGACTGTGTAAGCTGGGAAGAAGACAGAACTACCTGATAAAAGGAGATTTTTCTCTGCTGACACCAAACATCCCCCTCCCTCCTCCTCACCCACAGAGAGGCAGGCTGCGCCAAGGCTCCTTACCCAGCCCAAATTCCCTTTGAAATACAGAAGCAGGCCCTAATGTCTTTGCGGGGGGGAAAAGGGGAAGAGAAGTGCTTTAACCAAGGGCTGGCACATTTCTCCTGGATATCAAGTCACTGTTGCCTTTCTCCCAATTCCCAGGTTTCTCATCTCTTTTTTTGGTGCTTTGACCTCAATTTCCTCCTGCTTCAGGCAAGCCTCCTAGGAAACTCTCCTGCACGAGCCTGGCAGGATTGGTCTGCAAGCAGGAAAGAGAGGAAGAAGTGATGCAGGCGCAGTTACTGGTACTGCTAGTTTAGTCATAAGAGGGGAAAAAAGGAGATGCAACCAGATTAGTAAGCAAATTTGATTTCACTGCTTAGAATACATTTACACTTAATTTCATTTCAACCTTTAAACCTGAAAACAAATGTCCCATGCTTGTACTTCTTTAACTATTTCTCCTGTGTGGTGGTCCTCTTTTTTCAAAAATGACTGTGAGCTACCATGTGAAACATGAGCTTTCATGGAGCAGCTCCCCTCCCAATTCAACACTTTCCCTTTGGCAAATTCAGAGATCTGAACATGAAAAATGAATGGTAGGACAGTGTTCATCAGATAGAATTAAAACTGAGCTTAATGTGGTGGGTGCGGCAGCATGGTGAGATTATATCTGTGCTCTTTATTCTTCCTCTTGGGTGTTCACCACATTTATTTGGACTGTGTCTCACTTTTTTGCCTGCAGCCCCCACTGTTCTAGTCTCTGCAGGTCATTTTGCAGTTGGTTTTGGTCCCTCTAATGCAGGAGCTCAAGTCCTTCCCCACATTTTCACAGGCCTTAGATCTTTGGATCGGATTCTCCCTTCCCCTACTACACTGAAAATCCAGTGTAAAATCACAGCAATCAGTGAAGTAACCCTGGCTCGAGAAGAGAATCAGACCTCTTGGCCACAGTCCACGTCATGCCCTCATCACCCACTTCAGATAGTCAGGATAAACTGGGTGATGGCAGGAGACAGGAGCCTGGCAGAGAGAGTGAAGGCTGGACTGCAAAGAAGCCAATGCCTGGATTCTAGTTCTGAACTAAACTATTATTTGAAAATTATAAGGAGGCCTACAAAAATTTTTTAAAAAATCTCCTCACAAAAATAAACATCTGAGGAAAAAAAGCAAAATAAGACTTGCAAGAATCTCAAAACCATGTTAGCACGTTTTTTATTTTAATATAGTGAGAGAACTTCAGTTTGCATTAAGTGATTGTCAGTATTTTGCTTTCACTATTAAATATTCACACTATGCCAAAATGTATAGGCTCTAATCAAACTCACCCCACTGGCCTGTGAAAATGCAGAAAAGTATGGACATCTTCCTGAATAACTTAAGCATAAGATGAATGGTATACAAATGTCTTTACCACCAGTTTCAAAAATTTTTATATACATTACTAAATTGCTCTTTTATCTTAAATATATATGGGGAATACAACAATCTCCATGTGTTTTCCAGGGTGGCT
Organism: Apteryx mantelli; assembly: GCF_036417845.1. Taxonomy (NCBI): domain Eukaryota; kingdom Metazoa; phylum Chordata; class Aves; order Apterygiformes; family Apterygidae; genus Apteryx; species Apteryx mantelli. Next base: position 57,435,187 of record NC_090020.1, read on the forward strand.
ATCATTAGCTACAGATGAGGCGAGATGAGGATATGAAGAGAGACCTGAAGAAGAACGAAGTTATCTTAAGGTTTTATCTTCTGCCTGTGGCTACAAAACCCTCCCTACTATCTCTCGTAAAATTCTTCAGGTTCAATTAGCCAGGTGAAGAACCTGGTTAAATACTGCCCTTCAATAACCAAAAAAGAAAAAAGGCCCTTAAATAAATCAGTGATGTTACCAAACACTAAGTCCAAAGAACCTTCACTATGGTTTTCTTGAAAAATTATTAAGCCATGAAGGGAACAATTCGAAAGTGAGGTAAGGTGAAGAGGCAATGGATTCCTACGGGCCCATGGATTCCTTACATATTTCATTTCCCAAAGGAAAATCTTTTAACTGCAATCAGCACTCTGACTATGATACTGTTAAAGAATCTAGTCATTATTAGAATGATTTTTTTTTCCCAGAAAAATACAGGTTAGTAAACAAAAAACACAGCCTTTTATCATTCAAAGCATACCAAGAGCCCAAAACCAAGACTTCCAATCCAAAAAGATGCAGCACACGAAACTGTAGTAGTCTCTCATGCATTAACAATCATTTCTAATGGTTAGAAATTAGATTTGACTTTTGATTGCTTTAAAACTGTTATCACAAGTGAAAGCAAAATCTATTCAAGCGAAAGAAGCAATGGACCATGAAAACAGAACGGTTGTGAATTTGTTCTTCATATAAAAGTGAAGAATTCCTTCAAAATCCTCCTCATTCTTCCTGTGTTGTTGCATATAAAATGCAGAATTTGGTGGTTTCATCCCTCCCCCAAAAGAAACATTTTCTTATCCTTTTTGTAATGTAGTAAGTACAAGACTCCATTTTGAGCAGGACTTAAGCACTGAAACACAGAACGTTAGAAAACCTCTTCTGATGGACTCTACAGTTAACACCTAGCAGAGCTGGGAAAGTGAGCAAGGAATCAAAAGAGCGGCACCGACAAAGCTCATCTGCCAAGGGAGGAACCAACTAACCTAGACAATGTGAAATTCCCAAAAGAAGGGCACATCCTAAGCTATATGCCTCTCAGAAGACCTGAGCAACCTCACTTGTAAGCTGTAGGGATGCTTTTACTTCCACTATCTGCAGCTAATATTCATTGTCATAATTCTTCCTTGCAATTAGGCATTTATAGCAGTTGTCCTTACTAAGGAGGTATGGTGAGACAAGAAGCAATTAGAGGTGGTGGTTCTCTTTGCCATCAGCCCATTTGTAAGAAAATTCATCCAGGATAGATAAGGTACATAGACCACTCTGTATACATATACGATACTTTTATGGATGTAGGGGCAGGAACTGCAGTCTCTCCTTTCAGATGAGTACTCTAAACATCAGGCCAAAAAATCCTAGTCTTTTCCTTCATCTCATCCAATATGTACTTAATTGTTTCATGTAATGTAGAACAACTTGAATAGGAGAAAGTAAGAGTGACATTCCAGAATACCTTAAAGCCCCCAATGAGTAAGGCATTCTTCCAAAGCAGCTTCAAGTTCCTCTGCCAAAGGAGAAAACTGAATCAGGATTGCCCATAACTTCCCTTATGCTATGGGGCAATATAGGATAACCGTCATCTCCTCTGGGCATCTCTTGCAGAGCACGTTCTGGCACTTGTGTTCTCAGAATCCTTGTTAGATCCGACCTCAGAGGCAAGACAGACACTGCAAGTCCATGGCACAATCAAACAGGCAGTTAGGCTCCTAGGGCCTCCGGGCATATCCCAGGCTAAGCTGGCAGGTGAGAAAGCCTACTGTGGGTCTAAATTTTGGCCAGAGCTGCCAAGGGCATGTTCTCTGGTGGATACAACCTCAAGTGATTTAGACATGTGAACTTTTCTGTTCTAGGATTATAACAAGAAAATTATATTTAATAGTAAGTTGTGGAATTTCATTCACGCTACTTTATAAATAATACTTGCAAATCATGCCAGTTCTCAATAGTGTTGGTGTATGAGAACAAACAACGCATTTACACAGAGGTGCACACAGTTATTTAAGGTTCACAAAAAACAAATGAAATAGGTATAACTACACATTGTTTCACAGTTAGTTTGACATAATGACAGAAGTAAAAAAAAATAAAACACAGAGTATGAACAAAATTTTCTATCACTGAATTTCCTTCAAACATAAACCAAATTGTAATATTTCCCACTGTTTTTATTACTACCTTGCATTTTTACAAATTGCAAAAAGTTACTGTTACAAGGCTAATTACTACTAAATGAGATTACTGCTTTTTCAGACCTGAGTGCTTCTCAGACTCTATGCTTTATAATTTGCAAAAAGAAAAAAAATTGCTATGTTATAATACAAAGGTAATAGCTTAGCTGTATTTTAGGTCAATTTTATCTTTTTAGAACAAGGATTATTACTTTTGCATTGAGAATCTCAGCAGCAACCCAGTTTTGGCCACACTCAATTCAATGGGGAGACTGATGGTAAATTCCTACAACCCCTTAATGAAGACAAACTTAAATCCTCATTAATTTCTCAGATGGGAAACTATATGAAAATAATGCTAAGACTGACAGTGTTTAGAAGCAATTCAAGTGAAAAAGTTATATACAGAAATGATCAAATGTCATAAAATCTGACATTATAAAAACAAAAAATTTAAAGTTAAAGGTTACAATTAAAAGCAGCTCAAGGGAAAACAAGGATAGTGCAATTCTAAAGTCTTGCACTATGCTGTGCGCCTGGCAGCTGCACCAGGACAGGAGCAAGTGTTTCAGGGAGGCTTTGTCGGTACTGATGCCCCGCTAGCATAGTGTAACAGAAATGCAGTGTCCTGGGCCCAGTGACAATTGCAGCAGTCAAACTACCAATGATTAATATCTTCCTTCATACCACTTATTGCAATCGGTATAGTAGTTGCATGCTACTTAGTGGCAAAAAGAGGAGAGCATCTCATTAAGTTAATCTCTGTCAAAATGATGCAATTTATAAGTTACCTGAGATGCTAATCTAAGCTTGTCCATAGCCTATATTATATAATCACAACAATTAGAAACAATAATCATTAACAATGTAGCTTAATCACAACTAACTTATTCGAATATGGGAGCTCCAATTAAATTAACTATACATTAAGACTGAAGCACATATATTATTCCCTTATTAAGATAATAGGGAGATAAAATTAAAATATAATTATCCATTTTAAATTCAAAATGATCTTAATTCAAAAAATTTTAAAATAATTCAAAATAGTGATGAATTTACTCATAAATTCTCAAAAAAGTCTGATTTTTTTGGATGTTATATAAAAAATATTCACATATCAGGATCCAGCAATTTTTTTATTTTTGGATAAGAAAGGTATGAGTTTTCTCTGCTAGACTACTGTTTATCACTCAAATGAATTCCTATAATTTTTCACAGAATTCAGTCAATCTTATTTTTCCTCCATTAAAGCTGAATACAAAGATGATTAGTATATATTTTTCACATTCCAACTATCTAAAAGAAATGCACAAAGAGTACTTTTCCTTCATTCCTACTGAGGCCCTAAAACTGCTTCCTATGAGGAAAATTTCCTACAGGGAAAATCCATGTTTTTTTCCATGGGGCAAGTCAAAAGAGTTTAGCTTTTGCTTGCTCTTAAAACTGTTGATTTTATTAATATACAATGTAATACAGATGTACTTAGTTCCTACTCTTCAATCACTGTTACATAAAAAATACAAAGATCTGGATTCAGATTTGGACAGGTTGAAAGCCTTTCAGCTCATTTTCAAATGAAACACTCTATATATTCTAACTATTAATAAAGATAATGTTATCAAGTACCATTGATCACAACCATCCCAAACGTATACTTGGAGACATTTATAGTGGATGGAAAGAAAATACTGAATGACTTCTTTTATTAATGTGATCTCAAAGTAAAACTGCCTTGTTGTATTATGTGACACTATTATTTCTAGGAATGCAGTACATAATAGAACTCAATGCAAATTTAACTGCTAGCAGTCTTTACAAGGAAGTAATTGTAGTTTGACAAAATGTAGCTAAAATTCACAAAATTCAAATGAGAAGACATAATGCAGTGCATTCTCACAATTAAAAATAGACTGTTAAGGCATCATCTAACAATAAGGACAGCTATACTTTATTACTGTGGCTGAATAACATTCAGGAGACTTCTACAAGCAAATAAATAAAGTACATATATGAAGTAGAAAAAAATCTCAACTATAACAATACACCATCGACAGTTTTACACAACTCAATACAACTGCACCTTGAAGCCTGCTATGCTCCAAAAATAAGCATTTGCTTTACAATTCTTTAAAACCAAGTAGAAAATCTGTATGAATTATTTACAATGTTCCTAACTGGAATGAGCTTTCAAAAAGTCTCCATCTTCAGGCAAATTTTGTTTTATTTGACTAGAAAACCCATTAGGGAATTAGGAACATTTAAATAGTCCAGCTGCCGTCTGCAGTTGAAAATACCTGCAATGGTCAACAATACTATATGAATCCAACGAGCAACCAACAACAATGTAGCTGAAGGATTACAAAAATCAAGAAATGGTAAACACTGTACACATGGACACTTGACCAAGCTGCTAACAGTGTTGCTATGACTATTTTACACAAATCAGATTATTACTAAAATTCAGACAACCTGTGAACCATTAAATGTGTGAATCTATGTTCATTTCATGAACTTCTTTTTTTAGTTGAAGCAATTGCTCAGCAGTAGGTGGAGGAACTTGAGGACATTGTTCCATACACAATCATACCACAGGCATATCTATACCTTCCTTCAAATTTTATAGCTAATCTATGTAAAATTAGGCTATTAATACATTCTAAAAAATATAGAGTTTAAGGAGGGTTTTTTTGGTGGCAACAGAAAACTTGAGGAGGAAAAGGAGAGATGGTATCTTTGCCCGCTACCCCTGGATGGTGCGTTTGTCCAGACTGAGGAAGATTCAGGTTCAGTTCCTCCTTCCACTTGGGGAAACGTGAAGGCACTTTTCTGCGCTCTCAGACAAGTACTTCAAAGCACGCTATGAGGCACTGCTGGTGACAGCGCTCCTGTTCTGCTGGGGATGAGCCACTGACCGGCGCAGGGAACCAACGCAGGTGCCAGGGGAGTGATCCCATGCCACGCGAACCTTTGCACGTGATTCTTGCGTTCAGAGGGCACAACCTGTGAGGGCGTCAACAGCCCCAATTTCCTTCCACTTTATCAGAAAGAGTCTCAGTCATTATCCCATGGGATCAGAAACACAGGGTACCAGAAGTAAAAAACCCACTAGTAATTGTAGACATGTGCACAAAAGAGCTAGAATGTAGCTTTGACTGTTTGCTACATTTTATCTCCTCTAACTTCCCTCAAAAGCTACTCTATGGCTACTGGAGTTAGTTTATTCATTCAAATTTGATTAAGGTATCTCAGGGACTATTTTATATATTTGACTCTATTTACAACTGACTGAAATCATATCTAAGAGGATGGAGTATTTAATTGGTTAAATTGCTCTTGCTTTTCAAAACTGAGATATTCCAAGTGTCCCGAAGGCATTTAATTCCAAAACAGGAAGCCAAAGAGGAGAACACTCAGTAATTCTAATCTTGTGCAGATCTCTCGGAAAGTATTTTCCTAAACATTTGCTGAAAGAACCTTTTATTGTGCTGCATGCTGCTGCATGTACCCCGAATGGGGTCCCACAGAAACTGCAACATATTTACTACTTAAATCATTTCGAGTTATGTAAAGGAATCAATATAGAATCAACTAAGAGCATGCTTTCCTAAATATTAAACTTCAAGCATTTGCAAAACAAAGAATGTAGAGGAAGAAAACACAACTAAAAATACATGAAATATATTTTTAACAGCCTGGACTATAACTTTATTCATAAGACAGAGGCTATGAATCATTGTGCTGCAGCAAAATCAAAGACACAATTTAACTGTTTTTTCTTAACTTCTGTTTATAGGTTTCTGTAGCTCAACTACAACCCCTGTAGGAATAATTTTAGAATAAAGGCCTGGTGTCCATATGATATTTTAAACATTACTGCTGAAGTTCCTATTCTGTCATGTGTCAGCTACAAGATGACCTCTGCATGTTTGCAGAGAGCACAAATGACTTTGCTGAGTCTGGAAATAATATGTGAGCAGATCAAGAATTTACAGCTGTAGGAATCAATTCCTGATTACCAGCACATTTCATATATTGAATTCTATAGAACTGTGTGCAGGTAACAGAAAAAAAGGCGAAAGTTGGCTTTTTATATCATGCTTGCACATGTATGAACACATGTACATAGTGTGTACACTATGAGTGGAGGCATATAGATAGGGTTTTTTTTAACAGACAGTAAGTTGAAGCACTTAAATGCTAGGAGATAAAAGAATTAAAGTTGCCTAAGCAATTCAGTTCCCTTGAATGCAGCATCTAGTTATACGATTTCATAATCTTTTTCCCAAAGGACTCTTTACCCCACGCAGTACACAGGACAAAGAGTTAGCAGCAGTACAATACTTTTTTATTCTTGTCATTCAATATGCAACTTCCAAGTCACAGATCCAGACGGAAGTGTGGGAAACTCTGCTTCGTGTCCTTCATATTGAGACGAATGACACAGCCATACTTCTACAGAAATGATTCACAGACAACTACACCAGCCAGAAGAAAATGCTCAAAGAAACAAAGATTTAATGGAACTTTCAGTGGAAAATTTGTGATTCATTGGGATTTATCTTTTCAAGAGAGGGAAGACAAAGGCATAATGTCATTGTGTTGACTGACAGATGATTCATTGATTAACTTTGTTTGGAAGGTTTGGGATATATAGTCATTGCTAGGCTTTCATCACAGAAAACTGACTTCTCTCAACAAAAAGACATCATTTGAGCATGTGACACTACTGTTCACAGTCAAGTCTAGCATAGTTAGTAAGCGCTTTAAAATAAGAAATTGGGAGAAAAAAGTTGTGAAACATTTGTCTTTTACCTAAACAGACAATAAAACTGTAAATGAAGAAACAATAAGTTATGAATAACAAAAGAGTAAAACAAAAGCTGTAAACAGCAGAGAGAAAGTACTATCCTTGAAAGTAATGATCACAGTTAGGATTGTATTTGACTTATATGGGAAACTCTGAGAGGTCAAAGGAAAATATTTACTATGTGATTATACTGATTCAGGAATTCTGGCCACAAGGGAAGAAACAGGGACTTCTGGCGAACTTCTGGTGAAAGACTAAGTTTAGATATTAGAGTAGTGCAATCTATGAGAGTGCAAGTCTGAGAGACAACACTTTCAGTGCCTATATTCCAGCTGTGAATAATGTAAAGAAATATGAGTTAACACAGATGAAGATAACTCAGCTTCGGTCAAAATCATCCGAGAGAAAAATTATAAAAAAAGGGTTTATACTAATACAAATAGGACATACAGGATTGTATTTGGATAGAAACCTCTCAAATAGAGAGATTAGGACTGCCAGGAGCTGCAGGAGACAAACTTTGTAGCTGTAGATCTCAGAATAACTGTTTCAAATATTGGCAAGACCTGTTTTTTTCTTAGATGTGACACTTAAATTATTTCTTCACCAAAAAGTCATTGAATTAACAACAAATTATTTTTACACAGATTCACAAAGTTGCAAGAGTATTACAGGACAGCTGCCTATGCAAAACAAGCCTGACTCAAAGATTTCAAATAAATATAAGTAAAAACAAATATAAAAATATCAGTCTATATATACATTAAGGGCACTTGACTGCTGTGTCTTGCTCAAACACTCAAGAACAACCAATTGCAAGATTTCAAATCATGTGGGAAAATCCCCAAGGTCAGATTGGCAGAGATCACTAAAATTTTATTACCTTGGACAGTGGTACCGTGTGTGCTCTGCTTTCTAGGATCAGCTAGGAATTTTATAAATTAAAGAAGTAACTTTTAGTATTTTACAATGTTTATATAATGCATTGAGAAATGTGTTTAGGCCTGTAGTATGCAGATGCTCACAAAAGAAGTATTTACGGATCTTCCTGTAATGTGTATTTGTCGAGAGAAACTGGTCATGATGAGCTTTCCTAAAGCCTGAATGTTATGATTTTTAAAAACATTTGAAAAATTAAAGGAGCTAATGAGTTAAGGCAGTTGAACTAAAAAGACAAAGGACTGGAATTTGGAAAAGGCTCAAATTTATTTAAATCAGAGATGCAAAAACTGCCTATAATTTGCATCCTGAGCCACTGAAAAAACACTGTAGGATAAGAGTCCAGACTTAACTCAGTGAATAACCACCTCAGAAAGAATAGCAAGAGCATGCAAAAAACCCTACAGAGAATAGAAAAGAGGAATGACAAGCAAAAAAAGCTACATCTTGAAATCTAAGTTAGAGGGAGAAAGTGAGAACTGCCAAAATCCAAGCTGAATTTACACTTAAAAATGGCAAAAGACTCACTAGACATAAATAAAAGAACAAGGAAAAAAAGTAACGCAAAGATGTAATAAGGCTGAGGTTCAATGGAAAATAAAGCAACAGCCCCAAACCTAAATTCAAATTTCATCTCAGTACACAATATAAATAAATTCGAACATAGGAACACTGTATAGTGGTTAATGAGGAGGAGGGCACATTTGTCTCATGACACATGACCAAGACACATCTCTGTCACTGGTAAGAGCCAAGGCAGGGGACCAGAACAATCGCCAGTCTAAAAGGCTGAAAGAATGGATTACATGAGATTACATGAGATTACAGATCCAGTAGTAGGCATCAGTTGAATCATGCTGGAGAGGTAATACCTGAATGAAAAATAGCAAGCAAAGTATCTGCATTCAAGAAAAGGAAAAGAATTATCTAGGTAACGGCTGTCTGACCTCAGTAGTATACAGTGGTTAGAACAACTTTTGAAGGAAAGAATAATTAAACATACAGAGCTATATTGAAAATGAGATAAAATGTAACATTGGTTTACCAAAGGAAGAGCATGCCAGACTAACCTGATATCTTTCTCTGATAAGATAACTAAATTAGTGGACAAGGAAATGCAGTAGATTCAATCTATCTAGATTCAGTAAATCATTTGATACTGTGCCAAATGGGAAATTATTATTTAAACTGGAAAAGATGGATATTACATTAAAAAATGTATAAGAAACTGGAAAAAGGGGAGATAATAACGGGATGTGCTGGAAAGAGAATTCTTGACCTGGAAACAGTTGATTAGCTGAGTACCTCAAAAACTGGTCTGTAAAACAATCTCACTTCATTTTTTCATTAAAAACCTTAGCACAAAAGCAAGAGGTTGCTGACAAATTTTGCTGATGATACAAAGTTGGGAAGCCCTGTCTATGGTGCAGGAGACAGAAATTCTCACAGGAAGATCTGGAGGACTTTGTGGGGTAAATTGGCTAGTACCAAGTATAATGACACGCATTTTGGGACAGGTTGTAAGACAAAAGTAAGGTACAAACTGTGGTCTTACTAGCCAGACATGACCCAAAAGGAGAAAGATCTGGACATGTTTCTAGGTCAAAGGATGACTGTGAGTGGCAACATGACATGGCCGTTACTAAGGTGCAGGAAGTTTTAGGGTAGTTTACCAGTGGAGATGCCTTCCGCTGATATAAAGAAGTACTAATGCCATCACACAAAGCACTCACCCAGCCTCATTTCAAATACTCTTTATAATTTTTATTCACTCAATTTATGGAGAAATTCGAAAATGATTTAATTTTAAGAGTACTGAAGGGCTGACATAGCCTGCCAATAGAAGTTAGTAAGAACAAAAAAATCTCTCCAGTTTTAAGATTGATATAAGAATAGGTGATATAATACAAGGGCCCGGAGAGCAAAGGAATTGAATTTATAACACAAGAGTTGCCACTTCAAGATTTTGCACAAGCTAATCTGAACTCTACCCTCAGAAAAGTACTGGCAATATCAGCAAATAAAAAGATGAATACTCCTTATTCTTATATTGAAGCCATGGATGCTCCTTACATTTTACAAATCTCAGTTGCTCAACCGTGCTTTACAAGCAAAAAGGAAGACTCCGAATGCTGAGATCCAAGCAAATTATCACAATTTTCATTCCATAAATATTCCAGTATTTTAACATTTCTCTTTCTCTTTAAACAACATAAAAGTGAAATAGGAACATTTTCACACAACGAAAACTTTGTGGTTGGAAATGGTGAAATGTTGAAAAAGAAACATACATCAGTATTTCCAAATTAAAACATGCCATATCAGTTTGCTGAACTGACTCATTTAGTTAATTCATTAATCAGCTGCACATTCGACTCTATTACCCTAGTAGTGTGCATAACCTAACAGATGCTGTCACTCAAGTCTGATTCTCACTCATAAAACAGGGTCTCTAGCCAGCCTATGTCCACCGTGACACGTTCATAGATACCTGACTACTCTAATGGCCACACAAAGAAAATACTGTACTGTACCATTGAAACTATAATGCAGTTTTCTACACCAGAACATTGGGAAAGAGCTAAAAAACACAGCTCTGCTGGGCAATGCAGTTTATTGTTGAACTGTTGCTAAAGAAAACTTTCAGAAGTTTAATACATTGTCACACTTCCAGCAGGATTAAACTGATCCTAAGTAAACTACTTTGGTTTCATTTGTCTAATTAGAAAAATAAATTCCCAGAGAAAAAATTGACTTCATAGAAAATGAATTTTCCATAAAAAAAATCTCTAAGAGCTTTACCTCTTCCACAGTGTTCATTTAAACAGCACTAAGCAAAAGGGAATTGCATGTGTATAAGTCTGACTGGAATTATAAACTGGACTGACTGGAAAATGAAAAATAAGGCCACTTGCTAGTCACAGAAAATTCATCTATTGCATATTGATACAAGGGACTTCTCAAATCATTTTATAAGGGTTTTACTGTGGGAACATATCGAGCATACTAACAAAGTACTTCATGAGCCAAAGCACACATTTACATGATAGACTGTAAAACCAAAATCAATTTATTACAGCTCACCATGTACAAGGCTACTTTTACATCAGTTTTGTTCTCTGTCTCTGAAAACAACTGACAATACACAAATCTGAATTAAAATGAAATCAAAGGTGTAACTTCAAAACAGTCCAATCTCCAAGGTCTAGAGTTAGAGCACCTACAATCTCTATGGATCTGCCAAATATCTAATACAGCTAAGGTGCTCAATAATGCGAAGAAGTGGGATAGCAGTAGCCTGTAGTATAGCGCGGGTGCAGTTAGAAGAACAAACCTATGGTTTTATCAGCCTAGTTTGTCTCATCTGGGACAAGGGATGGTTCTACTACCACAACACAAATCATAACTTTGGCAGTTTAACTACGTCCACAGTACCAGCACACTGCTGGTATGGCTTGCTGGCAGAGCATACTTAGGGCAGACTTGGCTTACTATTGAGAGACTTTCAAGTAGTTCCTTATATTTTTCTAAGTTTCTAGATATTTTTAAAAATATCTATATTTCAGTGGAATTAAAAATGATGCTCCTGTTTTCTCCCTCAAGTACAAACAATTGCATTTACCCATTCCACCCTTCCTAGCAACTAGAACATATCTGGTAAGAAAAAATAGTATCTTCTCCCACTGCCCATTAGAGACCCAGACTCCAACAGGAAGTTGTATTTCAAACTAAATTCTAGGGCAGAGGGGGTTAAGCTAGCCCTCCTGTTTTGTTCAAATGTCATTTCTTTTTTGTTGTTTTTGATTTGTCCTCCAATTGCTCAGAGATATGGGTCACCAGAGAAATATGTAACCACTTACAATACAATATGTTAATACTCAAATAGAAAATGTGGTTGTTACTCAAGCCGAATAAACAACCTGCAGCAGGGGAATCTATAATGATATACATGCTCTCATTACTATAGAACATGCAGCAGGAATTCCTCAGCTCATACGCTGTGTTTCATTTGGACAGTCTAATGTTTCCCCTCTTCACTGTTCAGGGAAAACTGTGAAGTTAAAAACTGGATGACAATAAAAACAACAAAAAAATGGGGTCAAATTTATCCCTTGCTTAATTCTATATGTTTCAGTGTGTCACATGGAAGATGAATGTAGACTGTTGTACTAAATACTGGTCATATACAGTTTCACTGTGAATACAGTTTGTTCTAACTTTAAAGTTTAGGTTCATTATCTGTAACATAATTACCAAACAGCTCCATTTTGAGAATTTTTCCTCACAAATAGTCCTTACGTACATCATTTTTTTTAGTGTTACCATGTTTGCCTATCTTTTGGTTCCAGATAAAAAAAAAATAGGCAAAATTTTTAGTAAGGAGCCTGGGAGGGCCAAGAGGTAACAGGGAGGGAAGGCAAGATCCTAAATATTCATTGTTTAAGCTGGGAATAGCTGACAGGAAAGTAAACACAGTGCAATGAGGGATTAATTCAAGGTAAAGGTCTTGACTTAGCAGTTTTATGGGATAGTATAAAGCAGGTTTTCCTTATAAAGTGACATTACAAGGTTTACTGTTTATTCTGTATCAAGATTACTGTTCAGGAAATGTTTTATTTTGTCAGCTTCTACCCCTACAAACAAAAGTTGGTCTGTGAAACCTAAGATAGGAAGGCGAAGTGTTTTGATCAAGTATATGTGTTAAATTAACAACAGAACTGAGGGCAGAATTTAATTTTTCTGACTCCTTGCACTACAACGCTGTGTATTTCCAAGCATTCAAAACAATAATTAGCTACCTTACAGTTCTATTTATTTTTTAGAAAAATAACTTTAAAAACAGTTCTGAAGCTTCAGTAGGTAAAGCATTTACAAACATCAGCAACCTTTAAACCAACAGATGACAGTAAAATACACTTTAAAGACACACTTTTGTTTTCAAAACCAAACATTCCAGAATGAAGATCAAATATTATCAAGCTGTGATCACTCAGTGGTAAAATATCAATGTGTTTAGAAAGTCCTTTTCATAACTGTTTAAATTTAAAACTGCAATCAGTACTAACCATGCTTAATGGTTTATCAAAAGGTCTGTACCATCTTTAATCACAGGACCATATTAATATAACCATGTCTCAGAGGACCTTAAAATAGCTCTTAGAACCTTCACAGCTTTAGCCACTGTCGAAACTGTGCTTCGAAAAAAAAGAAAACAAATAATCTGAAGAGGAATAATGATTCTCTGTATTAAATACCTAAGTTTAAGAACCAAAAAGACTGCCAAATTGTTCTATGAACTGTGAGACAATGTGCTTTTGAAAGCTGGATGCCCCTGTGTCAGCAGAAGTAAAATTTACTTTTCAGGAACAGTGAAGAACTAAATGCAAAAATACCTCAACCTGGATTCACCAAGATTGGTGAATTACTTTGGTTGGCACAAGACTATTACTAGTTATAACTAAGGAGAACAATATCCCTGTGCCTGCAACTAATATTATCATGCTAATAAATAATTTCTACTGTGAACCCAGTCACAGAATTTGATACCTGAGAAGCTGCAGTAGATGCAAGGTATGTTTGTATCTTTAGCTTAGAACTCTAACGGGAACACTGAGAGGGTTAGCTCCTTCACAAATCTCTCTCTTCTGTTCAAATAAGGATTAATCAGAGAAGTAGGTGCTGAAAGCACACTTAAAACACAGTTTTTCACATTCTGACTGAAAATTCTTTTCCCACCTTTTCCTGTGTAAGCATTCCTGTTAGCTCTTCAGTCATAGTTTTTCTCATAGTAGAGGATCTTAATTTTTAACATAAAACAGTAGTAGAAAATCCCAAATCTTAATGTAATCTTTGGAGGAAAGCAGAAATGGGGAAAGAAAAAAGAAACATGAATTTTATAAGAAAAACTAACTATATCCATATTTACTAACAGATATAATGAATGATGTGTGTGTCAAATAGGGCTGGTCTGAGCTTTCCAAAACTGACTGACTGGCTACAGGCTATGTGCTTGACATAACTGCTGATTCTCCAGGTGATTTGGTTTGTTTCATTTTGCTGTGGCTGATGGTAGTTGTACACGAGCAATCTCCTTGACACATGACAAAGTTTTACACAAAGCCATTTGATTTGGAATAAAAAGGAAAAGACATAAAAGTAAATGTGGAACACCTGAGTCATGTTAGCCTGGCAGATTCCATGTCGGGCTTTACTGACGTCCAGGTTTTCCAAGCTGAATGTGTGTTAAATAAAAGTCATGTCCACACATTAACTGAAATACTCAGTGTTAAGTCAGATGATTGTGAACACAGGAACAGCATGAGGCATCAAGGCTAGTCCCTGTCTTACACAGCAATCATATCATACATTCCCTTTCAGATGCCAGCTCCATCTTGAAACCATTAAGCCTTGCCCCACTTCTCCTCCTGACAGACAGCCTTGAAATTTCATAGTGAAAAAAACATTTAATTTTCAATAAAATTTCTGTAGTTTTCATCACTCTAATATCAGCTGCCCTAGAAATAGCTAACTTTTTCTGGCTTGTCTATTAATCACACTGGTATTGAGGGAACTGTTGGTATTACAGATATTAAGTAATATACATATTACTGAGCCAACAGATATATGCCATTTGGAACACACACAAAAATCAGATGCTAGATAGAAATATATAACCTGCTAACTAAAAATAAAAGGAAACAGTAATACCTAATCCTTCATTATGGAGATAAGACTCAAGAAAACAGGAAAAATCATATGCCCTGTTGGGAAGTTAAGAAATTGATTACAGATTTTATTTTGGTTTTAAGGCTAGATTCTGTTGAGAATTAGCAGTTGCATAAGTTATTTTACTTGTATAAACTCTAAAATCCTTGTTTCTCTCCCTAAAAGACAATGTATGTATGTACCTAATATTGTTTTTGTTTTCTGTAACGAGTCTCTCTGAGAAGCTATGCATTAAAGCGTTCCATGCTGTTCCAAATTTCTGAAGAAATATTTAGAAAATATCTGTCATTAGCTATGGCTGTGAATGGTTAGCCTGACTTTTTTAAAGTCTGTTCTGTTTTACATCTACGCTTTCTTATTTTTACATAAGTCTTTGTCTCTGGTACTTTACACATTAATTCTTTCAGCCCCCATGAACTCATTCTTTAGGAAAAAGCATAGCAATCATGTCTCTATCTGTGCAGAAAAGCAAACAATTATACTGTCTGCTCTAAGGCTTGTCATTTTGATGAAGAAACATGACTTAGTGCTCATATTATTGCTATTGATTGCTAATCACAATTGGGAACTGTCTGAGTCACTCAGACAAAATTAACCTAAAAAGAGCACATTAATATTAGATTTTCTGGTATAAAACCATAATTCGGTAATCAAGGTTAATATTTTTTTCCCAGTACAAATCTCTACTAAGACACTGACTATACAGATGGTATATCCTCTGCCCCACTTCTGACAGTACGGACACTCTTTACCAAGCACACCTGACCAGACAAAGGATAGGCTTCTACCAACCCATACGGAGTATGCACTAATCTTTTTATGTGCTACAGCTTTGGTTTTTGGGGATCCTTTTGAGGCTTAGAGGCACATTAGGGAGAGAGCCAATAGATCAGTGCCTATACAAAAACCAGAACTACTGTCTGTACTCCTAATATGGAGATAAAGGCTGCTGAGCAGCTGGGTATTAAAAATGAAATAGAAGCAAAGACAGTATTTCTGAAAAAATAGAGAACGCTCCTCTAGTTTAGAAAAAGGAAATGAAAATTCAACACATTTGCGGATGACTTTTATTCGGTCTTCATTTTATCATTATCAAAAAAGTATTCACCTCAATCCCTTTACCTCATATTGGCTCATTTTTCCATCATGAAAGTAAAATAATAAGCTTGAACCAAGTTCATGCAGATGCATGGGGCTGAGAGCAAGAGCAAGTGAAGTTAAGAACAATGTTAATATTCAAATCTCATCTATTTCACTAGGGCAAGTTTTCAGCACAGATGTATAAAATGGCACTTTCAAAAACATTTATTCTTCTTCCAAATGACTGCACCTTCAGCCAGGGGAAGGTAAGTAATATGGACCATTTAATAGCACATATGCATCACCTTGTAGAATTATTCCTTAGTACCAGCCATTTGTAATGATTGGTTAAAAAGTGCTTTTCTGAAGCTGGAAGCTAGAAGAATACAATGATCTGGGGGATTACCCAGGGCTCTGCTTTACTCCCCCTGTTCCTCACCTGCCAAGACTTTTTGCTAGACCAGTCAGCAGCTGATGCCAGGGGCACACTGACCCCTCCAGTTGGCAGGAGGCATGTGCAGCTCCAGAAAATCCCAGCCTTCTCTCAGGTTGTAGATCGCTGCTGCTTGACAGTTTTACACCCTGCTTTCCTAGGATACATCTTCTCTGGAAAAGTATGTTTGTCAGGTCTGTAGATGACTTACAAATGAAAACATTTCATCTACCAAAGCAAAAGATTACTTTCTTGGCTATAAAGTTGGAAACAAGATTATAAAGAAAACAAAAAAATAAAAAGGTTAACTATGTATAATCTAAAATTGCATTTCATTAAAAATAGTATTCTTAACTACCAGAGTGGTTCTCTGCTCCAAGGCAAAGCTCAGCTACAGCAGCGAAGTAAATGTCTAACTTGGCAGCATCCTCCTTCTCTAACGCCATCTCTCAGAGCTGAGCTCTCAAGCTAAGTTGCAAGACCAGGGACCAAGCTTTCACCCTCTGCAGCTGCTCTGAGAGAGCAGCAGCTCCCTCTGCTCTCTCTCTCTGCTTGGTGCTCAGGATGGGATCTCCCATCACATCTCCCTCCTGACTTTTTAATCACTTCCTGGTTCTTTTTATCTAATAAGAATGCAGTTTTTAGACTGATAATCTAAAAACGGCTATGACAACTCCCATTTCAAATCCAAGGAAAAAAAAACAAAGTAGCCATGTGGATTTAATAATTTTTTTCTCATCCCATTGCAATTACTAAATGTCTAAATGCTGATTACAAAGTGGACACAAGTTATCTGAGGCCTATAGGCACTGCTTAGCATTACTAATAATGATACTTTAGTATCAGTTCTGAACTGTGGAAGCACAAAAGTTTCCAGTTCAGCCTCTGGAAAAAAAAAATGCAATGAGTATCAAACTTAAGCAAACTTTAGCAGGGAACAATATTAGTCCATACCAATGACCATCTGCTTATCCCAAACTTTCTCTCTGTGTTCCTTTCATGGCCTTCCTCTTCAGAGTCCAACTGTAGAAAATATTCCTACCCTCTTTCTTACAGGTATGGAAGTGCAATCACGTGATCTCACCCTCAAATTCTCAGCCCACTTTAACTAAATCAAGTTCTTTCCTCATTTTCTTTGGAAAACCTGCATGATGCAAACATGCTCCCAAAGAATATAAACTGGTTTTGAGCAGGGCCAAGAAAGGTGGTGTTAGGAACTTTTCCATGCAAGCCTGAGCAGCAAGAGGTAAGATCAGCAAGAACTAATCACTGATACTGACACCAGATACTGGCTAACTTCTGGGAAGTTAGCTAGCAGCAGCAGCAGCACTGTTTGGGTTTAACAGAGCAGTCACAGGCTCATCCTGTTTAGTCCTGCTCCACGGACTTCTTTCAACTTACTCCACACACCCCTCAACATTTATCCTTCCCCTCTTGTTCATTTACCGTAAACCTAACTGCCCACATAGACTTCAACCCAGCATAGCACTGCTGATGTGAGGAAGAAAACTCTTACTCAGTTTCCCAGAACATTTTTGTATCATCTCAAAACACAGAACAGTCACTGCATGTCTAATTGCAATTTAAAATGTTAAACATTTTCTCTTATATGTTCTTTAGTTTATCTGCCTCTGCCACTGTTTATCACTGCAGAAGTGTAGTTGTGTAAAAAATCATAGGTTGTAAGAAGCATTTCATTTACAATAGTCTTGAAAAGATTTTGGTACCTAAAACTCAAAAAAAGAACACAGGTAACAAAACTCAGTAGAGGGAGGGGGAAAAAAAGGAGCCTTCAATCCCCCTACAAGGCTTCAGCAAAGGAGAAAGTTCCATTGCTTTGTGCCCTAGAGCAGACTCCATAGGCACAAAGAAAGGCTGGTATTTGTTTAGCCAAATGTCATCCAAAATCATTATGGCTTTTGCTAAAATACTTATTCCCCATGCTACATTGAAGTCTCAGTAATGAAGCAGGACTCCAAACATTAAGGGGAAAACGCTGGAACAGTGAATTGTTAGCATAGTTCTTGATAAACGTTCCTTATTTTCTTCTCTCTCTGTTTCCTTTGCAGCAAAGTGTGTATTTAATCTGTTTGGGGAAGGACAGAAAAGGAGGAAGAATTCCTACACAGGTTCACATGAAAATAGAAGTTAGGAGCCAGATTTTCAAAAAATAAGATCTGAGGAATTTTCAGGATAACATTTTCTCAAGATTAGATCACATATTTTTAAGACCCTTTATCTAGAGCAAAAGTGAAAATCTCTCTCACACAGATATTGTAAAGATGAGGGCCCTATTTTACAGGGGCAAATAAGCATTTTTGTGCAACCCTTGCTCTAATATTCTGACCCTTAAAGCAGCTTTGCAAAATGCAGTATATATCAACAAAGGCATTAACTCTAAATACGTGTCTCTGGATAACACAAAATGATTAATAGTAATGCAGGAACACAGGAGAGGAAGGGACCTCCTAAGTCATTAAGTTCAGTCTCTCATTATCACAGGTATCACGGATTATATAATATCTTTCACTAAATCATATAGTTTTATCTGAAAACTAATTGGCTTCAGGATACTACTGTTCTTTTTGGAAAGTTATTTCAGAGTCTCTACTGGTTAAATTGGTCAGTTTATAACCTTTATTTCTAGTGCCAACATTTTAGTTTAGCTTAAACAGCTCTTTCATTCCCTGGCATTTAAAACCTCTTTTCCCTAACGTATTAACAGAGAGAAATCATATTCCCTTTCAGGTTTTTTTACTTTTCTAGGCTAAACAAGCTAAATTCTTCTGGTCTTTTCTCATAAGATAGGCTTTTCTTTTGCCCAACGACCGTAACAATTTTCTATACTATTTTGTTTGAATTTCCTTTTTTCCTGAGTGGGAGAGCCTGAAACTCTACCCAAAGTGTTCCAGATGAGGCCTCAGTAGTGACTGTATAATGGCATTAGTAACTATTTCAGGTGGGAACATCTCAGCAGACAGAATACCAAACTGTCTGTATTTCATTCGTGACCACTTCACACCTGTAACTCACAGTCATCCTATGATCAACTAAAACACCCATTTCTTACTTCTCCTCCATCATTTCCCACTAATGAGCCACTAACTTCTGAAACAGAATTACCTTATCCTTACTCCCTAAGTACCTGACCTTATACTTTGCACAATAAATTTCATCCCATTTATGTTATGCCAGTCCTCAAGGTCCTCTGGTTATTTCTGTAGGAATTTCTTATCTTCTGCTGTATTGACAGTGCCTCCGAATTTTCTGCCATCAGCAAATTTAATTAACTCTCTCCTACTTCTTGTACTATAGCTAACAGTTAAAATATAAGATTTGTCCAAAGACCATTTTTGAGATAGAACCATTCTTATTTTCCTATGTGCTATTGACTATTATAAACTGCTTCTAATCAAGAAATTTTCCTTTTCCCACAAATCAGTTATTTTGCCAAATAATATTGGTCATGATTCAATCAATACCCTCCCTACCTTTCATAAACTCATCTTGCATTCTATCCTATTTCCATTTTCAACCTTTAATCATTTCTTCTTTAAGAATTTGTTCAAAAACCTTGAATACTATCAATGTCAGGTTAATAAACCTACAGCTTTTGCCTGTTTAAATAGAAAAAACAAGTTTCTTTTTTGCATTCCAACATTATCACCCCAGAAGAGATGCCTGAGAAGAACTCTGGAATGAAAACTATCTGTTACTTTCTACTTTAAAGTTATCTCCTCAAATTTTGCTTCCTTCTTGACTGATTTGTTTACATATACCCATTCTCATTAGCCATCTTGCCTTTTCTGAAACTGTCTTTACTGAAAATAATTCATTTTCATTTACTTGAAGGAGAAGGTAAAAAACATTTGTCTGCAATCTTTTGCCTACACTTGCTTCTCTTCTTTTAAACTTTTTATGTGTAGGGTTAAAGAACATTTTGTCATTTGTCTTAGGATCTTTTCAGACCTATTTTCAAGATCTAAGGCAAATTAACTTTTTGGCAATTCTTACTTTATATCGAAAATTTTAAGCTGCATCTTTCCTCCATTCCTTGAAGATGCTTTATTTTCCTAATAATCTTCTGACAATGTTTGCATTTCAGACTATTCTGTGCATTCAATTCAAACAAAATCCAAGTATTTTCTACATTCAAATACTTAAGTTTTCAACCAACATCATTAAATAAATTTAAGAAAACAAAGTTTTCCTTTTGCAATTAAGAAACTTAAAGATTTTAGTTGTTCAACCACTTATTTTAAACCAATGAACTCACGACACATCCATTCAAGCCTGTTTTCCAAGGTCAGCTATTCTGTAATTCTCATTACATTTAGATTTGCTAAAGCCAAATCTAAGTTTCCTTTTCTGTTGACTGAGAAACCGAACTGTGAAAAAAATGCACTGGCTGTTACATCCAAAAGAGTCTTACTTTAGTAATAATAAATGAATAATAATTAAATTTAGTAATACCATACTTATCAACAAATTACTTGCAATAGACTAGTGGGGGAGTGTAATTTTACAAGCTTGCCTTCAAATGCTATTATTGACATGGTGAAAACTTCTTGTTTCAACTGTTATTTTAACCTAAAAGCTGTAAATACTCCAGAACTGATTTCTAGTTCCATGACAAATATTTTTCTTAACCTATTTTTGGATGGATGAGTTGTGGAAGTTTTCTGTATTCTTCCAAATACTACAGATATGATTGCTATTTATCTACCATTACTAAAAATACTTAAGAAGAAATATTATCTATAAACTGCATCAAAAGGAAAGAAGGAAAATAAGGAGAGGAAGAGGATTACATGTACTCCTTTTTATTTTACAGTAGGACTCAGAGTATAACACACAATTGAATACAAATATGGAAGGTGTAGATGGAAAATATTCAGTGTAAGCAGTCATTTTATTCTTTTGTTTGAACTGGTTTCTTGACATTATCAGTATTAATCATCTGTATTAACAAAAGCTTATGTACAACTTCTAGAAATATATGGCTCAGGTATCAGAAACAACATAGCCATATTAGCATGATACTCTGCTTGGGTTAACATAATACCCTACTTCTCTACAAGGTTAATTACATCTAACAAAGTAATGAATCGATATAGCTACTCTGTTTCCATGAATTAGCACTTATAACTACTTCAGAAAAAACAGAAGAAAAACAAGGTCCATGAAAAAAACAGTTTACAACATAAGTTATTTCCTGGTTTTAGCTACATGCTTGAAACATCTGAAAAATGTTTTTACTTTTTATCTCTCTTCTGTTATTTGTAACAAACAATATGTAAATACAAAATGTGTAAGTGTAGTAGAAGGTATTTGCAAGGGTTCTCTCCCCTCCAACTGGCATGCTATTGGCTAACTCAATAATTTTTATAAAACTTAATTAACACTTAGAATTTCTAGAGATTTTCCTTTACTTTCCAGGAGTTAGGTGCTGGTAGGGGAGAACTTAGAAGAGAGACCAAAAAAAGAAAAGGGGGAAAAAGCACCATTCTGTTCTCCTTTCCACTCTCCTGATCTTGAAAGTGAAACTATCTTTAATCTAACTTATGGCATCCTGCAAACTGCTCTAAAATTAGTCTCTGACTAGAATGGGTTCATCTGCTTCTCTACCAAAGTATTGCATCAGCTCCAGCTCAATCCCCACCTACTCATAACACTCATTTCTGTTCACTCATCCACTTCTTGTAAGTATGTCTACATATTATTAGTAAGTTCAGTTCAAGGTGTAAGTGTTCAGTTCTTAATAATTATTATTTTTAAATTTCCTAGACACTTGATTTTGATTTGATTTGCCTAAGCGCTTTGTTGTTGTATTTCTCATGTATGGTTATTAAATGTTCTTCAATCACTAAAGAAAAACGATTATGTTTTTTAATCACATATTATTTATATCTTTAAAGAGTGCTGTCCTTTACGAAGAACTTCACACATATTAGGGAACAACTCACCACAGCAAGATTTCTAGTCTTTTTTGAAAAATGAGATACCATTCACTGGAACACCTACCACATAACCAGCTGTCAAAACTGTAGACTCTTATAAAACTGGTGTTTACAGGTTGTTAGGAGATCTATGATAGAGGGCTGCCTTTGAAAAGCAATAGGCAGAAGTTAATTTTCAAAGATACAGCTTAAAATAATACCAATGAGCAAAACCTAAAAGCACCAGCTATATAAAATATTGCAAAGACACCTCCCAGAAAAAAAAGCATATCAGATTACAACAGGGATTTCAATTGAAGATAATAAACTGCATTAACTGAAAGACATCAATAACAACTCTCTCCTGTGGTATTTTTCTATTCCATCCCCTTTACCAATATTTCCATCATAGTGGTCTCTGAGCTGTTTTCAGAATGAAGACTTTAAAAAGGGGCATTAAAGTTTGATATTGTAAGAGGTAATTTTAGAGATGAGTTTGAAATAAAATTCACTAATTAGACTCTACTGTGGCAGCAGAATGCCCTTCTGATGCAGAGACAAAGAAAATACATAATGTTAGTACAAGAAGTGAAAAACCTAGAAAACTACATGGAGCATAAATAAAGTCTAATACAACAAAACTGATCAACAACGGCAAAAAATACGGTATCTAGATCAGTGATGGCCAGATTATTCTGGATGTCCAGGAAGTGCTGCGTAAAAAAATATTTAGACTGGCTAAAATGCTTGAAAATAAGGCTTAGAAATACTTTTACTTCATCAGTAAGATATGATTCAGTTTGATTCAAAAACTTGGATATAAGAGAGCCTTGCATGTCTGGCAACTAAGTCTGTTATCTGTAAAGCAGGATCACATACAGTTCACAGTGCAGACAGAGCAAATCCTTTTATGAACTTTAGTGAAAGCTGAATAGGTTATTTAACATACCCTTGCTCTGGAATCCGCTAAAGCTACCAATGCCCAGGCAATAATATAGTTATATAATTACAAAAACCACCAGAAGAAAAAAAAAATCTTCAAATATGCAAAAAGACTGTTAAAGCCATCCATAAAGGAAAGTATTTCTCATACTGAATTAAATATGAGTATTCTCATTATATTTTCCTTTAAAAGACAGCAATTCACCATAACTATGAGGGATGCCTAGCATTATACCATGCCTGTAAGTCCAATGTTTTCCCAAGAAGTGGGAACTTTTCGCACAGATGAAGAACTGGGTAATAAAGCTTGGTGGAATCACTGGACTTTCTGTATAGGTTCTGGATTTATTTTGCATGTATATTTAGTACAACACACATGCACAATAGCTATGGATATGAACACGTATGTCCAGAAGTTAAGGACAAATTTATCAAGTCCTGAATGCCTATAAAACATAGGCTCAAAAATTCATACCGGTATAAAATGATGACAGTTTATATGTTGACCTTAACATCTGACAATAAGAAAATTTTGGCACAGTTCTACTATTCGCACACATACAAATCTTCCATTCATGGGCACAGAGTCGTATCTGCTAAAGGGATGCTGGGCTTTGCTGAAGAATGCAATGTCTTAACATCCATATACCCAACATATTCTGAAAAGGCCACAGGCTCATCAGGTATATGGCTTTACTTACAGTTAGTCAAATGCACTCTCTGTGTTCCCACAGCACAGGTGTTTGAAGAAAGAGGAAAAAAATCTCAATAGTAAAAAGCAACCATTTATTTATGTAAGCATAGTTCTTTAATCAACTCATGTTTGTTTTTCCATATTGCATCAAACTCACGTGACAAAACATTTTGAAATTGCTCATCAAGTTGTTTGTTAAATATTATACACTCAGAATTACCTTGAACTATTTTGAAACGTTTTGTCTGCTTGATTTTTTTTTCTTTCACATTTGGGTTTTGTGGTCAATTGAGTTTCAGGACCAAGGAAGCACAAGGCTCTTTCTACAGCTGGGACATTTATAAGGTCTTTCTCATGTGGATTCTCTGCCACATACTAAGTTATCAGATCATGCTGCAAGTTTTTCTGCATGCAGAGAACTTTCATCGTCCCTGTCATCTACTCAGCCATTTAATTTCATGAAACTTTTAGGTGCTTAATTATCTTTAAAAAACTCTAACTTGCTCAAAGGTGGTGAAAATCATTCCACTGATGGAAGAATTACTGAGTAGAGGCTAAGGCAGAGACAGAAACACAAAAAAAGATCACATTTTTTAATACAAATATTAAAAATTAGAAACTCATGATAGTTTCTTCCATTTACATTCATATTTACATGGCTGCAGTTGTAATATTTAACCTTTGGAAAGCAAAATAATTCTAGCTAACACCAGACCACACGATCAGAATTTTAACTGCATGCTCTCTTTAGTTGTTCTTTAACTGTATTTCTAAATCTTAATCAATGTCACTGAACTGGTTAAAACTTATTTCTATATAGATTAAAACTGATGCTGTAACAGAACTGGAGCACAAGTGCAAGAAAAAAAATCCTGTACAAATTCTTGAATCCCAGGCAGAAAGTTTCTTCTTGCTCTTGTGCTCATTCTTGTGAACCATAATTATCCAAGACAACTAACCTGAGCTTAGCTTCTAAATCTTGGGCAAGATTTCTCAAAATCAGAAACTTCCATTTAGATTAGCAGACTTCTATTTTAGTGCCTATGTGGCCTGATTTTCCAAAGCATTATGTACTCAGAAACTTCCACAATACACAGCCCAAGGACTCAGCACTGCTAAATACCAGGACAGTTCAGAAACCTATTAGTTAGTTTCTAGGAATTACTGAAAATCTTATGGCCCAGATGCCAAAAATGGGATGATCTTTAGTCATGTTTAACTAATTCTTCTCAGACCCCTCACTTCCCACAGTATCATTTGCTAACATCCCCAAAGTGACCATTTGAATGAGCCATGCAGAAGAACTAATGAAGCTGGAGATGGAATTCTGTTTGCTTAAGCTAGACCTTAATCTACATGTTTGTTTTACATTTAATGGAACAGTGTTCCTAAAGGGCTTAAGTTCTGACTTGGTCAGTGGAGAAATAACTGGTTTTGAAGGTCTCCAAAAGCAGACCATGTCTGCATGACTACTGCCTAAACTGAGACAGTCAAAATCTCTGTTTGGAAATACTTAAAAGCACTTACCATGCTCCACTTACTATACAGGAACTTGGACCCTTACTTTAGAAAGACTACTCTATTAGGCACAAATATTGGTACGCATTAGGTGCTCAAGGCTATGCCTGTATCAGTAAGTAATCCAGCACAATAGTAACACCAAAGTAGTTGGTGCAGAGACCCCTACATCTACAGCATACGCAGATCCTGGATTTTACTTCAGACTGGTCTTAGTCTGATTCTCCAAACTGAAAAACTCATGACACATGGGTTTTAAGCTGTGCAAAAAAATCAGTCATTGGTTTGGACACTTATATCCCCACTAAGATTTGGTGGCCATTTGGTGTGTACCTGGAACAGAGTATCTAGTTCAGTTTCCTCCAAAAGGACTCTAGTTCCCATGCACTGAAACTGCTCTGTGAACCAAACCAACCAAGTAGGGATAGTTGGAGGATCTGCTCCAAAATTACACCTGAACCACAGTACTAATGCAGTACTGAACTACTAATGCAGACACAGCCTAAATAAATCTAATGATCCCATATGGTTTCCATTCATTCTTCTCCCTTATCTTCTCTCCCAGGTGGAAATCAGTCATTGGAATTAATACCAGGGCCTTTCTTCTCTATCTCACTGACTAGTTTTGCAAAACTTGTTAGAAACTTAGCATCTTTGAAATATGAAGATGTTCTGCCAAATGTGACTAAAATTGGCCAACAGCTTTTAAAGTACATTATGGTGGAGTGACCTGCTGGTATGACCTCATTAGACCCATTTCCTTAGGAAATCAGTCAAGAAAATGGTTAATGATCACAGCCACTGGCTTTCTCAAATTACTGACTATAGGAGCTACGCGTCCATCCTAGTGTCCTTGATATTGAAACTCTTAAAAGAAGATTTTAGCATAAACTTCACTATATACAAAGTTTCACATGAATTTAAATTAGTTTTAAATTTTAAAATACAAGAGCTGGTTGTTTGAAATGGAAATGTGGAAACTATTAGCATATTATAATAATAAATATATAATATTAGCATATTATAATAATGAATGATAAAAAGTGGCCAAGGTATGAACATTTTAAAACTGTGTACTGAGAGTACACAGTACATTTTTTAAAGACACTTTTATAAGGACATTTACTGCACAAACTACAATGCTATATATCTATATGTTTATATCTTTCCAAAGTTCTTCTGCAGTACTGCCAGCCTACCAGCTACAGCTTGTTTTTTCAAACTTCTCTCATTAGCTGCAAGACTAAATGTGTTTCACCTAATTGAGTCTCTTTTGCTTTCCATGAAATATTGATTTTTCCCTCAAAAGTAACATATTAGTAGTTAAAAGAACATCAGTGATGTTCCAGCAGCCATAAAATGGTCCTCTTTCAGAAGCATTCTCCAGTCCAATAACTGCCTGTTAGGATTTCAATCACTACAGTGGTAGTACAACATAGAGTGACAAACATCATAAACAAACTAGCATAGGTATATCATTGCAAAGAATACCAAATCCTCAAGAAAAGAGTAAAAAAGACAGTTAAAGTTGCATAGTTAAGTATCTAAAACCCTCTACATGCCAAAATGAATGCTCCCCATGCACTCTCAGTTCAGCCCCTTGTTCATGCTTTCTGAAAGCAAGACAATAACATTTACATAAATGCATATTATTATATGACCTTTAATTATAACGTTAATAACGTTATAACACTGAATTACAATTATAGGAATTCCTATAATATTTTCAGGAAAACTATTAATAAGTGTATTTACTTGCTCATTATTGCAGGACTGAAAGGACTAGTTTCTTTTCTGAAAGAAGAAAATGGAAGATAGGTGAGAGGTAACCTAGCAAGCCTATGTTGCTGTGAACCTATCATCAAAGACTGTTATCATATGAATATAATTAATTCAGAGATTCAGGGAGGACCAATGTTTGGGCATTTTTAACAGGTTTGTGCTGCATCTCTCTTTGTCTCCTGGTTTAGCATCCTTTCTCTGCACTTATCTTTAATCTCTTTCCTCCTAACAGAACTTGCAACTTTTGTTATGAAAATTGTAAATACTGACCCTGCCATCAAGCTGAGAAGTCATGCTCTGCTCATTGCACCACACGCTCTGGTCTATCTCTTTCTGTCAATATGCACACTTTTCTTTCCTGATCCACGTTTCCTCTAGATGATCCTCATGAGGACCTGAGACGGTCCTCATTCTGCAGTAAAGTGACAAGACTGGCAACCCACATGCTGGAAAAATAAGAAGGCAAGTTCTGAAATAAAGCTGTTCCCTTTTGTTACTGGGAGTGAAAAAGCCAGCTCCAGTTCTTTCCCATCTTTTAGTTCATAAAACCTTTCTTCCCTCTCCGAATGACACCTTCCAGTAGCTATCTCTCAATCCTGAAAATTAACTAGTCCAGATGTAACAGAGAAATTAGCTACAGAAATTCTAGGAGATAAAGGAATTTTAAGGCTGTGATGTTAGCTAACATAAGCCAGGAAATTTAAAGCGGAAATTGAAATTTCAGTCTAAGACAGACATGTTGGCATAGATATTGCATGATTTTCCTTTGAGTATTGTCAGTCAAGATCCTCACTCCTGGTACTACACCTTCACAGTACATTCCAAATACACAACATGCAGAGATACTTTAAAAGTTGATGATATTTGCATTTGGACTGACATCTTGTAGTATGTTTGACACTGATCACTTCTGCAACAAAGAACTGTGCCGATTTCAACCCAAGACTTTTCCAAAGAATAACAGGCAGCTACACATGAATGAGTAAGTGAACAGTTTGCTACAGTAATGAATGCCTCCAAAAACAGCAAGTTTGTAGGCACCAGATGGAAGAAGAACATTATTGCAATTCCTGCATCCCATTGTGCAACAGCCAACAGAGCCGTTAATGCTTTCTGGTGATTCCTAAGCTTTTTAATGTGCTTTCCTTTGAAGATTTTTTTTGTTCACTGTCAGTCTGCATGCTAGGTTCAGCTGCCTTGGAAAGAAATTTTATTGGCAAGCTATCAAATAGGAAAAAATACAAAATATAAATGGAAATAAATACTTACAATTGCATTACAAAAATCACTAGATGGACACAAAGCTTATGTTATAAAGTATGACCTGTTATTTACAGCACAACACAAGTCTTTTGGCTCTTACAAGCCATATCTGTCTCTCTCTTCTGTGCTAAAACTGTCTGTCTTTCTGCATCTTAGTTTATCACTTATTCTATAGAAATAGCTACCTCTTCAATCCCGAGGAGGGCTCTTATCCCTTACTGTTTTCTTTCACAGAAAGCAAAACTTAAATCTTATTCAGTGTATGACATTAAGTCATTCTCCAGAATTCAGAGGAAAGTGGTAAATGCTGTTTGAGTTCAATTCAGATTACTTATTTTCTTTGCTACCACCACAGATCACCATAGGAAATCTGTCACTGAACAACATGAAACACCCCCAGTTACAGATATCAGTTTATGCTAAGTAGTATATTTTCCTGTCCCCAAACATATATGATCATTTAAACAACGTTCCCTTTCCTTGAAATCTGCTTCCAGTATCTTGTGAGTAGTACAAGTGTGAGGGTTTCATTTAAATTGTCAATAAACAGGTCTCAGCAATGTCTGAACTAGTCCCTGGCAAACCAGGGCAGGAAGATTACATAACACTAACAAGCTGAATTCAAGTTAAAAAAAAAATACCTGCTATGTATTAAAGATACACTGTCTTATTCATTCAGGAAAACACCTGTATCGCACATAAATTCACAGAATCAAATTCATTGCTGCTGTAAACTAGAGTAATAATTTTGAGGTCGGGGATGTTCATAATCACACTAATACCAAATTTTAACATTGTGCTTTGGTAGTATCATATTGAGTACCAGTCCAGTATGGAAAAGGCATATTTTAATAGCTTCATTTTTAGAGGACACACACTGAGACTCAACCCTTACAAAATAAGAAAGCAGTCTATCCTTACAGTGTGAATGTCCATATGAAGCAAAGTAAGTTACTATTAGTACTGACACCTAAGTATTTATTAACTATGGAACATATTTTCCTATATCACAAGTTCCTAAATCTCAATTAACTTTAATGCTATTTAGTTATATCCAGGAAGGACTAGGCTCAGAATCACACACAAACTACTCAAAAAACCCTACAATGTATCTGAGAAGTATTTTGCATTCTTATCTTGAGAAGACAGCTAAATAGCCGCAGTGACAATATTAACATTAAAGCAGCAGTGGATGCATTTTTTTGGGGGGGGGGGGGGTTGGATTAACAAAGGAAATTAGCAGTATAGAAAAATCTAGCACACAGAAGAAGAGTATGGGATTCCACCTTTTCCCAGAATGATATAGGAGTAATAACTGTCCTTTGTACCAAAAGGGAGAAAAGAATTGTTTCATGTATCTTGAGAGTGATCCATATCAACCTTACAGATCCATCCAGAGACAATGATGGTGAGATGGGGGGGCCAAAAAAACAAATACCTCACAGCTAAAAGGACAGTAACAATGATTAGCAAATCTGAAGGTGGATAAACTCACAGGAAACTAGGATTGCAATTGTGTGGCCTAACTTTAGCAACAACAGCAACAACAAATCTGTTTAGAATAGCATACTCTTTTTAACTTTTACGATAATTTGCTGCTTCTGATATATTTAATGTTTTAGTGGTATGACTCAGGGTGGTCTAACCTCAGCAACAACAGGGGATGGAATCAGGTTTTGCATTCTCCTGCTCCCCACCTCCCAAAGCAGAGTCCTCTAAATTGTCTGCTGGATCGTGGTCTGTATTAACATAACTCAAACAAAACAAAAGGGACCATAACTTAAATGATGAATCTTTTTTAGGAGAAGTAAAATTATTTCAAGAAACAAACAGAATAAGCAATCTATGAGCTTTCAAACTTTAAAAGTTTCTACCAAGCAGCAACATGTGGAGGTCTGGCCATTTTGCCTGTTACCCAGGAAAACACTACTCACTGCAAGGCCCTAAACCTTCAATACTCACTCCAAGCCAACATGATCTGTAGGTATTACGGGTGAATAATGCAAATACACTGATGTGAAAGGTATCATGTAATGCTGCTACAGAACACAGGCACTTAGCCAAAATAACAGTATTGCTCCAGTAGAGATGAGCACTGTCCCTAGAACATTAAGAGGATAACACTGTACAGGTACAATTTAATTTAAAAGAAACAAAGGAAGGGATATGTTCAATACTGGCAATATGAAGTATTTTGAGGTTCACCATAAAAAGCAAAATGTTAGCTTTTGACTAGATTGTGATTTTGTTTCCCTTGTGGTAAAACAGTATTGACAAATACTACAGTGTCATGTTTCTTGTTTGTGAGCTCATATCATAAACATTTGACAAATAGAGTCTGGACAGAAAGACAATGATCTGCCCTGAGTTAGGGCAGCACATCATCAGACTGTCCATGGAGCAGCCAAATATTGAAATTATGATTAGTGTTGCAATCCCCCTCTGGACTCCCTTGCTGCTCTGGGAGGGAGCAAACTAATCTACATCTGGCGCAGGACATACCGCCTAACAGGCTGGTGCAGCGTTGCTGGTGCAGCAATGCCACCTGCAGCGCTGGGAGCAGGGCTCATGCTTCTGCACTCTGTCCAGCCCCACTTGCCACCATCACTAACTTATGACATGTGTATGGGCATAAAACAGAAGGACACTTTAAAATCCAGGCTTCCAGAATGCTACTCATGATATGGACAGCTCTCCTATATCTCTGTGCCCTGTATTAGCCAATCCAAAATATAACCCTGTATCAATTATTTTCAAAAGCATTTCTGTTGCTAAATAAAATACTCAAAACCCCTTATCTTTCCTTTTGTAAGGCTAGATTATTCTAAATACATATGACAGAATTGTTTTCAGGAATGCAGATTTTAACATGAATATTCTTTTTTATTATATTTAACATCACTGTCAGTTTCAATGTATGTTTGGAGCATATTCCTTCTGTGCTGTGAATATCCCAATGATTGATCAATTCTGAACAACTACCACCCATATTTCATGTATTCTACTGAGTCTTAAAATGCATTGTTGAAATATGCTACTAATACTGAAACTATTAGTAATAACCTAAAGCAATGTTGAAAGTATAGGAAGTAGCACATAGAGCAACGAGCGTTCAAACAAATAAACATTCTAGGCTTATAGAATTTAGAGATAAAGCAAAGTTAAGAGTAAAATTCAGAGTAACAGATATGGGTGTTTTATGCATTCTGTTGAGCTTTTAGCCCTGTGCCTGTTCTCACTGATGAGTTGTATTGAATAAAAACACTGCTCAGCTTCTACAGTGTACAGCCTCTTTTAGCTCCTGATAATCCAGTTTTGGAGGCCTAACTGGGGAAGTGTTTGGTATGGTAGCTGGGCAGTGTTTTAATCAAATACACACATACCAGGCTATTTAGTAAAAGGTATCTGCTCATACAAGACAAAGAATTATTGTATCCTACTGATAATACTCCCCCTCAGCTTCTTCATTGCTATTACCCCCAAGTGTAGCAGTGCTTAGGAAATGCCACAGTGTGTTACAACACACATCAGTTTTAATACTTTAAATAATACAATACGATGCCATGGTGCTTACCATAAGCACTGTTGATATACCCATCACTTCAGTAACTCTTCCAACTATGGCAGCTCAATTTAACCTTTGCTTTTTTTTTTTTTTTTTGGGGGGGGGCGGAGAAAGAAAGCGAACCCTAGACTGGAATGACAAACCATTGTATTTTGAGGATAATTTTTTTAAAACATTGTAACACTGACAGACAAGAAATATCTACTTTTATAACAGTTTTTTCAATAAGCCTACTACAGTAACATCTTAGTATTGAAAATGGAAAAACAGATTTTAATTTCTCTCAAGCTCTTCCACTGATAAAACTACATAGGTTGGAATCTCTGGACATTTTGCCCAGATATGAAGGCATGACAAGCATGCAGCTATTAAAACATTTGATGCAAAAGTCACCAAAACTTGTGTAAAAAGATATTAACCTAGTAAAATGAGGGGGGAACAGAAAGGTCAGCTAGGTATCAATCTAAACCTCCGGTCTCTGAGACTCTTGTTATACATGCTATTACATGCAACGTTAAGGCCAATTAACCCATATAATTCATGGGGCAAAGACAACTGTTGTCAAAGTGTCATTTGGCACCATCTTGAAAAAATATTATTTGCCACCTCACAATAATGATTTATTAAAAAGGCACACATTAAAAAAACTGTATATTAATGTAATCAAATCATACTTTAAAAAAATTTAAGTGTAACTTGAATTTTAAAAAAACAATTTTTTAAGACCTCAGTCTGGATTTTTCTTGTCTAAATTCGATAAAACCACCCAGTTTTTTCAAAAAAACACTCTAGATGTCATGAAACAATGCACTAAATGGAAACAAAATAATATTTCTTTTTAATATCTATAAGACAGGATCACTGGGCCACATGAGGGAACTTATAAATAATTTTGTTTTGTCAGTGGCATTACTAGGCTTTCAAAGTTCAGACTCTGGGAAAACTGTCTTCGCTTACCACAGTCTCAATGTGCACTTCACAGGAAACGGAGGTTTATTTATTACAGAAGTCAAGGAAGACATGCCATGTCTTCAACCACTGTAACTCTAACTGAACTGTCATATTCAGTTAGAAAATCTGAATTAGAATATTTTTTCTTGTGTTTGATGTAGCATTTATTTGCTAATACTAAGTTACAACTCTGAATGCTAAAATAGCAGATAAAAAATTGAAATCAATCTAACTAGCATCTAAACTAGAAAGAAATCATTTTTGGAGGTCATACAATGTGCTTCTTCAGTTCTCCCAAAAGCTTCATAAGTAGTTTATATATTTGCTTTGATATCATTTCTAAGGTTTGTGAAAACTTATTAACCATATTCTACTGGGTAAAACAGAGTAGAAATCAAAGACTCTTTAAGACAGAGTATGAAGATCAGAGTCCCACCACCCACAATGACAGTCAAGCCAACAGCATGTCATCAAAGCTGTTGAAGACTAAATGTAACTACTGTTAACACAATTTGCTAGGGATACCAAAGTGACACACAGAAAGTGATCTAGAGGTCTGTGTGTGGGAGAGAGAAACTTCCTATGCCTCTAGATCTTTATAACAGCAGAAGCATTTAGGCCCTTCCATTAGGATTAAGACATCCCATCAGTGAAGGATCCAGAATCAGGATGTATCTGGGATTCAAATTACTTCTGTCACCACAGCATTCTTCCTTTATTGAGGTTTCTCCAGCTCAAGGAAAGGGTGTAATGTCTATACTGAAGTTTCTTCCAGCCTTGATATTTCTAAACAATGTCATTCTTCTGCCAAGCCTTTTCATGTAAAACACAGTTGTTAAAATCCACACCAGAATTTTTTCTTGTGGTTTGATAAAGGTTTATTCCATTTTCCAATTAAAATATTTTTAAGCAAAATCACAAGCATCTTTGCTGCATTTTGCAACACAATTTAGATCTCTTTAGAATAAGTGTTTTCTTGATTTTTTTTTTACAGGTTTCCATTTGGGCTTCCTTTCTGTGACCTGGCATTTCAAGAAGTTTGTGGTACACATGCTAGAAAATGAAACATTTAGTAAATTTGGAAGATGGGGCCAATCACTGGCCTGGCTAACACAGAATTATGGGGCACAGACGTATCCTGTGGCCCATTTCAGGCTGACTGGTGGTATCTTGGGCAGTAGCACCACAGGAAGATCTGGTTCCAGGGAGACCAAACGGAACGCTTCTAAGCCAAGCACACTGAAGAGTGTCCGAGTAGATCTGAGACTGGCTGAAATCAGAATTCTTTCTTTCTTCCTATCAAAGCTACCAAAGCTTCCTATGTCAACTTTTCTGGAACATATTTTGGGTTCAGTACAGATGCAGCATCATTTACTCCCTCCTCAGAGCAACAGGGAAATTATGGGAAAGACTAGGCATAAACTCACCTGTTTCTGAAGCAGCTGCATTGTTGTTAAGCTGTGATCATTCATGACAAACTGATGTTTTAGGTGAGTATGTAATACTTGATTTTTCCCCTTTACTAAGGTCCATTTATTATATCTCCAGTGAGCACTGGATCCCATTAAGTGTATTTACATTTTTCCCTTTAAGTACTGTTTACTGGGTTTTTGCTTCGCATTTTTCAACTATCCAGCAAATACTGTGGTTATGCAAATGTTTACACTGAGTTTGTCTTATTTACTCTTGCACAAAAAAGGAGTTGTTCTTAATTCTAAAAATACTGGGTTTGTTTAAAGAAAAAATGATTAATAATTACTGAGAATTGGAATTTTCTAGTTGTTATAAACTGAACAGCACAGCTGAACAGCAAATCACATGGTATTTCTGAAGTATGAGAAAGATGTCAGACTCATTCCCACACCCTCCATCAGGCAGATCTTCACTAACGCTAATGAATATCTGCCAGCAAAGGTGGAGTCAACATAAAAATAAATACATAACTTAATCTACACATTTGCAAAGCTCAGTGCTCGTTTTCCAAAGGCAGCATCAGGTACTAACAGACATTCAACATTCCCAATCTGCCCACTCCCTCATAAAGTAGCAATGGTTGTAGCTTCAGAAATGGTTCCACGCTGACTCACTTTTCTGCAATACCCAAAAGAGCTGAGACAAACCACACACAGAGAATTATTACTCCAAGTTATTGCTTCCCTTGAGCTATTTGAATAATAAACAAAAAGAATGCATAAAGTGAATCCAGATTTTTCTATTTTACTCTCAGAATTTAAGCTCTTCAAGGCAGGACTGTCTTCATTCTCAATTTTGTACAGTGCTTATTTCACCTTGTAAAAAATTAACATAATATATGATAATAATTGTTCTGTCCTTGCTTAAAAGGTGTCCACATAGCACTTAACAAAAGCTAGAGTTGGATTCAGTTGATGGTAAATACTAAAGTCTACAATGAAAGGCACTGTTTAAGTGCAATGGACTACCCAAGGCTCATAATAAAATAAGTGAAATATGACTTTATAGCATTTGAATAGTTTCAGCCATAGGGAGAAAAAAACATTCTGTTCATTGTGATTTACTTAGACTGGAAGAAAAAAAGGATGATTGAAAAGGGAAAAAGAGCACAAATATAGAAGGATAAGATTCCAATTTCAAAGGAAGTGAAAGTTACTGTCTCATACAGAGTCAAGATACCACTGGCACAGTATCCCTCAAAACCAAGTCTGGGTTAAGTTCATCAACCTTATTACCTCCCCTGCACACCTCTTCATCATCATATCTAGTCTCCGTGAAGAGCTTGTGATGAACAACTTATATGAATCATGTTTATAAACCTGGGTAATAAAGGTTGTCAATAAAGAAATAGTTATTTGAAATGTATGTTTCCACATATAAAAAAGTCATACAAAAGAAGATATGATCCCATACTCATTAATACAGACCCTGACTGACCTCCTGATACGACAGATTTGATCTAGATCAAGCAAGAACACACACTGAGAGTGCTGTTGAATCAGCCAGAACACAATATGGAAGTTAAACAAGGTTTATGTGGAAAAGTATAGATGATATTCACCTGGCATAATTTCAGGGCAGCACAGACAGGTAACAACTGATTCAATAAAAATTTAACCAGAACAGAACTGCAATTTGAAAACTTTAAAATGGCAGTGTGTTTGTACCAGTTCCTTGCTTTGCATCTCATGCTATTTTTAATATATTGGAAGATACCCTAAAACAGATGTATGATCTCTTCAGCTCATATTCTAAGGATTGAATCCTATCTCACTAGCTAAAAAGGAGTGTCCTCTACAGACTCAGTCAAAGGTTTGTTTAGGGTTAGTCACAATGTCATTAGTAGCTTCTGTTTACCATCTGGATAGGTATATTACCATGAGGAAGCAGGAAACAATTCCTCAAGAAAAAGGACAAACATAACTTTTTCATGTTAAAACATACAACTCAATTAAACTAAATCAACAGAAATCAGAGAATGGTATCTCAGAGGAACTTTCTCAATCTTTTTCTACTAAGAAGACAAATGGAAAGAGATAGGGTCTGCATAAAACAGGATCCCAGACACGTGGTTGAAGAAATGGCTTGACAGCTCAGTAACTGACAAGTACAAAGAGAAACTTTCTGAAACTGCTCTAAGTAGTTATTAGTATTTAAGCATACCTGTCTGCAAATCCTTTGCCCTTATAATGTCAATGCAACTACGCAGACATAAGTCCTTCTTTATATTTACCTTAACCTAAGTTTGTATTAAGGGAGAGTTCAATACAGATAATAAAATCCAACTCATGATTCTTATATTGTACCCACTTAAAAGTAGGGTATTGGATCCTCTCAACAGTTCCCTGCATCCTACGCCTTTCTCACGTGAGTTCATAAGATAATTCCTCTACTGCCTAGGACAGTTTAGGACTTAGCAAGAGTGTGTCTGGAAACTAGTAGATGTCAAAGGTTTACTGACGTGTGAAAATACAATAAGAAGACAGTGTGAATTCTGAAGACTTGCCCATGAACTGAAGCAACCATCAATTAACTTATGTGCATGGCAGAAACCTTCAGTTACAGAAAACAGAGAACCCGCTTTATACTAGGCAACATGCCAACTTGTTCCAGAATAGCACAGCGGTTCCTAAGTCTGTTCTTAGCATCCTTCCAGAGCTATAGAGTGAGCTGCCTCACACTACAGCAACTTACTGTCAATCAGCTGATCATTAGTAACTTGCAATACCTGCAATTCAGGAATCACTGTGCAAGCCAGAAGTTCCAACAGGAGCTGGAATACAGCAATTTGTCAAGAAAATGGTGATATTGTGCCGTTCAAAAAAGAAAAAAGTGGTGCTTTGGTGTACTAGCATGTACAGCTCCATTACATGCACTGTCTGTGACCACCTATTCTGACCCCTAGTATGACAAAGGCCACAGCATTCCAGTGCACAAAACCTGAAATTGCCAGATGAAGTCAGGCATGCCAGTCTCAATGTAAAGATTTCAAAGTTTAAGCCAATGTCAGTTGTTCCAATGGCTTGTCCTTAAATCCTTTTTTTGAGTCACTGCTTTACAAAATACAGTCCTCAGCCAAGTTCAAGCTTCACTGTCAAAGTGATATCTTGGCCTCAGTGAGGTCAGCAACAAAAATTACTATTGCTTTTAAAGGGATCACATCCATATTTGGTTGCATGAGATTCTTGTGACAAAATGCAGACATCTTCATCTGAGTTAACCATCTAGCTCCTCTTAATTGTGAATGAAAAAAATCCAGACATTTCTAGATTCATCTTGTCCTAGAGAAGACATCAAAAATAGGTTGACTGAATTGTACCAAAAAATGCTTTTTTTCCCCCCTCCTCAGGCTGTAAACAAAGATTTAAGTGACCAGCTCTATACTGCAGATACCTAAAATAAGCAAAAAGAAACCCACATGGAACTTTATTCTTGGTTTGCAGATACTTTTTCTTCTCTTCATTAAAACAAAGTTGCATAAATGGAGCAAAACATAGCATATAATACTGACTGCCCTGTAGAAGAGACCAGAGTAGACAGTTATTTATCACTCCCTCATCAGGAAGACTCCAAATATTAGGAACCACAGAGTGAGCTGGCAAAGTTGGAAAGTTAACTGTCTGCGTGAGCAATGAGCTGAAATAAATTTCAAATAATTTGATCAGTTTCCATATGGATGACATAAGATTAGTGCATTTTTTGATACTGTGATACCTGATAAACAATTTTCTATTTTAATAAGGTTATTTTAACTATTCTGTATCTTTTCTGCACTGTATCTTCATACAGTTGACAGACTAAAAACAAACAGAAAAGTAGTAATTTTGCTTCTGTGCTGCTTCAACATCCTATTTGTATTCTTTGCTACAACAGAATATGCCTTCTGATTTACTCAACAGCACCTCTTTTCTGATATGTTCTTTGGTTCAATTACTTAAGTAGGAGTTACAGTCTCATCATGGACAATTTCACTCTATTTCGCTCCAGCTTCAAAAATTTGTCTTCAATTTTTTTTCCTAATTTTCACCTTGCCTGCCAAAACTAAAGTTCTGTTCTAATAGTAATTTCCAAACTGCATTCCCAGGAACACTCTAGAAGAAAATCTTGTGGCCTCTTATGCCATGACAGATACCACAGAAGGTTTTTTCCCCTGTCTTTTTGTCAATGCTTGTTCTTCCAAAAAATGGATAACATATTTTTGTTTATTGATTATATGGACTTCAATTTCCTAATATTTTCTTTACGGCTCTTACTAATTAGCTATCTTATATATAACTGTGTTTTGTATCTCCTACCACACATTGAAGGAGAAGATCAGACTAACGAACACAGATGAATATATCTCAATGAAATATGTAGTAAAGATACAGTACAACCAAGATCTAGATCACAATAGTAATTCTAAAGACATAAAACTATCTGACAATGGGCACAGATTTTACAAAAGAAATTTATATTCTTCTCCTGAGCTCCTTTAGCTTTCAAAAACATACAAATAAAATTTCTAAAATTTTCTAAGAAAATATGCTAAATATTGATCACACATAACCAGTGGTGGAGTTTCCAAGCTTCCCCCAAACCAGCATTTTTGGTTGAACCCTATTTTATTAGAATATGCATCAATAAAATTTAGAAAGAGATTGTAGTAACTATTTAACACCATTTAATTCATGGATGTAAAATGTGTTTTTATAAAAACAAGACCTATTTAAATAACAGACTGTTCAAGAACAGCACAACAAGGACTTCCACATTCTACATAGGTGGAAAAGAACACGCTTCCAACACATGAATTAGTTTACTTGGGCAGATATGTCCCCTCTACAGTCATTACTTCCATCTTTCTCCTTATTGTTGAATATACAGCTTTACATGTCCATAGCAAATTTGATTTTCTAACTTACCTGTGTGTTTCTTCTAGGTTTTTTCTAGGTTAAATAGTTATGCTTTCAATGGCCTGGTTCCCCTTCAGTTCAATGAAGAATATAAATTTGATATAATCTCTACTGGGCAGTGAATATTTTGGGGAGGAAACTCAATTTTTTCTTACACATATGCTTATGTCTTACAACCTATGTCATATTCTAAGACCTTTCTCCTGCTTCACTCTTCATCTTCATTGCTACCGTGCAACATGAGCAAAGACTCCTTCCAAAGAGGATATTCAAGGGTTCCTTCCAAACTAGACA
The DNA here is from genome assembly GCF_036417845.1 of Apteryx mantelli. Lineage (NCBI taxonomy): Eukaryota > Metazoa > Chordata > Aves > Apterygiformes > Apterygidae > Apteryx > Apteryx mantelli. The sequence continues at coordinate 57,474,683 of NC_090020.1, forward strand.
TTTCTGTGATTCTAAACACAGAAATCTTTTACAATATTTCACAAGGTAATTATTAGTATTAGTACCTTGATAAACCATAGGGTTTGACCTGAAACCATGTTTCTGTATATTAAAGACTAGACCTCTGAAGCCCTTTTTTTTGTGACACTTTTTCTACAGCTGATACTTCTTTCTGTAAGAAGGGCTCAACAGCTTTACAAGATGTTTGTTTAAAATACACCCTGCAATGAAGACTTGATTTATTATAAAAAAGGTCACAATCATCAAAAGCAATTCTGAACACAAACAGTAATCTGTTCTTACAAGTCAAGATTGAAGTATACAAACAGAGTGATAAAGACAACTAAGTAAAAACCTTTGATGCACTCATACTAACCTTCATTTTAAGAAATACTAGAATTTAAATTAAAGGAAAATTTAAAATGCTTCAGTACCTTTCAGATGACTTGCATATCATGCTTATAATTGGTCCCTATCAAAGAAATATCAGGTAATGATTCTAAAGATGACATGGATTCCAATTTGTAGAAAAACTGGTATATCAGCAATGGGCTTGTAAAATTTTCTAAATCTTTTTTTTTTTTGATGTATTAAACAAGTTGTTCTATCGGCAATGGAACTAAGTCATGTTTCCTGCCTGCTTGTGTTGTTTGAACCCTAGCCTTCAAACAACACAATTCCAACACCCGTCTGCTGTCCATCATACTCTGAGGGACCGAGGTGCCAGTCCTACACTCATACTGACTAGCCAAACAGAAGGTGAAGAGCAGAGTTTTGCCTGCTAGTAAGAGTCATCTTTCATCTAGCCATCAGCTTTCAGAAAACTTGTAATTTAATTCTTTTTGAGATATCTAACCCCTCTTTAAAATTTGGCTGAAATTAGTCAGTGAACTCAAAAATCAGTAGAAAGGACGATATCACAGACTAACAGACAGCATGATTTTATAAGTGTTTCCTTCAGGAATCAAGCCGAAAGAATACTCATTTCAGACCCTGTAGCAGAGTTCTCTGGGAAAAAGAAAATCAGTGTGCTGATGAAAAAAGAGAAGGAATTGTCACAGAAAAAAGTAACTGAAAAATATACCACGTCACTCAATTGAACAGTTTATAATATATAGAATTCACTGTTTTCAGTCAGTTAAAATCCAAGATTTCTTTTCACATATATGATAATAACATAACAAGGGAGTAAATTTCTCCTGTTTGTATCTTGATTAGTCATAATCTGGATGTCTAATGCAGAGTCAAACAAGCAAATAATTATTCAAATCAATTCATCTTGAGTTTAATGAACACTATTTGTTTTCTGGAAGAAAGAAGTTTATTTTTCTTCAAGAACTCCAAATCTATCTTCTCTTTCCATCACTGGTTAAAATAATTGCTCAATATTTATAAGAATTAGTGCCACAGTAGAAAAGTGTCCAACTACTTCTCATATTAATAGCCCTATGAGTATAAAACTCCTATACGTGACTTATTTCTTCAGTAAATATCACTTCAAATTAATATTAACCTCAAAATTTGCTTTAATTAATATTTACCTTTAACATAACTAAATCTTGGTGCTTAATCTTTTTCAAAAAGCTTAGTGTTAGTGAATTAATATGCAAACAAACATCCTTCCATGATGAAACTATCACATATATAAGATGCTGTAACCTTTTCACTTTGTCCCAATTTTCATCTCCAATTTATCTGCATACATGAATAAGAACTGTACAAAGAATTATTAAAAGCCACTGATAACTTAAGACCTGAAATCCTTCTGGAGGGACTAGGTATTCAAGTATTTAATAGTATAATATAAAAAAAAAACCAACTGTTCATGATTTATTATATAAACCCAAAAGTCTATAAATACAAAAATCTGTACTTACTTCAACATGCATAAATAACATTTGTTCAATGTTATCCTTGTTTTTCTCCTTGAGATCTGGTGGGACATTTCTATTCGTTACTTGGAAGTGTGTTTTACTAAGATAACCATCAGCAAAGTCCTGTGTTCAGAAAACAGAAAAGAAAAATATTTTCTGTAACCAAAATGCTAAATGCTATCACTGTTCTAGAAAATAAACACAGCATGATAATTAGGCATAAGCTCTAAGTCTTTTTGTAGGCACCAATGATTGCATTGCTTTTCAGCATATCCTCACAGGTAGTTTGGACAAGTTCTCAGTGTTAAGGAAGTAAAAGATCTGAACAGTGAAAATAAAATTTAATAAAGCTATTAATTGAATGAGTCAACTGATATGTGGGGACCAGGATTAGTGCCAAAGAGTTGGAAGACAGTGTATTAAGGTCATGCAGAAATAAGTAGCTGACAATGATTTGGACATACCTATTTCAAGCAATGCATTCATACCAGTATAAACTTCCCAATTCTTGGTACTTTGGTTTATATTAGTTCTGCTCCCCCCACTAACTTTCATAAAGTCCTAAAAAAATTTCAGAATTGTGTGTGCAGAGTCACAATTTGTTCCTTTCTCTTGATCAGCTCTGAGGGTCAAATGTAAGAGAAAACAGACAAAGCTATATCCATATGTTTCCCCAGCTCACTTTTTATCATTCTGCTTTCCCGGTCACATGGTCTGCTGTTGTAAAAGGCCCCTGTGCAATTTCACAGTGGCAGAACAAGCTTTTAAGGGCTTTCCCCCCTTGCTGACCTGACTATCTGCCCACATATTTAAAGATTATTTTGTCAATTAGAAATAAGAGAAGAGAAAAAAGTTTAATAACAGATCACTGTGCACACTCTGAAAGGGAGAAAGAGCATACAGAACACAAAGAACAGTAGTTGCATGTTAAGGATTTATTTCTCAAAGGAAACAAATAAATTGGGGTTTTATTAGCTGTTTCATTACATTTTATTTTAGACAAACAAATACAGAAAGCATATGTGCAACATCTGATGTAAAAGGATTCTATTCAAAACAGTCTCTCTACAAAATTCATTAATATAGCATTAAATTGCTTAACAAGGCTGCAAATTTAAATATAACTTAACTCTCTGGTTAATCTATCATTTCCGACAGTTTATTTCATGTATTTTGACTTTTAAATCAACGTGTTCTATTCTGACACATTAGTTCTGTCTTTTCAGTGATATTGTAGAATATATATAATTCCAGCATCTGTTATGGGCTATTTGTGTGCTTGTTCTTATCAATTTCATACCTGAAACAAAATGATAATGTTATTAGTTTGCATTTTTGTCCATGAATTTTTAAGCATGGACAGTATTATGAGCTTGGTATTATGGTATTATCTTGCTCATAATTTCTCTTACTGCTGTGCTTTATTTTTCCACTGAATATCATCAAGAGCATGAATCCTCCAAACTTTGCTGGATGTCCTAATGTAGAACCAACAGCATCCTCTGCTATGAAAAGCCAAGCATGCAATAGGACAACAGTGACAGAAAAATTAGGCCTAACTTGGCGATACAAAAGTCACTTATTTAAAGCTTTCTGAAGTCTCTCCTCCCTGTGGAGCTTCCTGTGAGTGTCAACAAGAGTAAAGCTACCTACATTGGTATTTATCCCCCTGAGAGCAGCAGAGAAAGTACTGCTGCCGCCCACAGAGGTGAACTGCCCCAAGGCACAATGAGCTTTGCCAGAGAAGGGTTGGATATAACATTCACCTCCCTGAACCAGTTTTTCCTGAGAGGGGAAAGAAGCCAAAGCTCTATAACTTTTACATTCTATAGCATTTGAATGTCATGAAAAATATCTATGGACAACTGGAAACATGTGGAGTGAGCAGTCTCTGCATTTGATAGTTATACATCAGAGGTCAGTGAAGAGGTGGCAGGAAAGAGAAGCATCCCTCCTGTTACCCTCTCTATAGTGTACATATTTTGTATACTTCCTTCCCTATAAACAAATCAATACTTTAGCATGGACTTTGATCCTCAAAATGGGTAAAGGGAGTTCCTTTCTACTCCAGTTGCCTTATAAGTGAGCATCACAAACAGAAGTGAAGCAACATAGTCTTTGATATGATTAGCTAGATTAACCTAACTAAACATGAAACAAACATAAACCAGAAAGCAAGTGGAGGGACAGCATTCACTGATGAGATTTAACAATCCAACCCAAGTAACAGTCAGTGTTAATACCCAAATTCACCTTCATCAGGTCCTACAGCTGAGGTGCTTTTGGCTTTTTTACAGCTCTCTTTGGGAAAAAAAAAACAGGTTATAAAAATAACATAGTTTAGAACATTTCACTTAAAGCTATGAATACAGGGTTCTGCTTGGGCCATGTGAGCTTATGCCACAAGAGCCAGCTCAGCAAAAAAAAAAAAAAAAAAAGTATCATTTCATCATTTAAGTTTAATTTCTACAGAAAACATAAGAATACAGTCCTACAAGTCTAGTTTACTTGTGTGGTCTTACTGCTATCAATGGGTCTATTCATGTGAGTATGGAATGAGGAATGGGATCCAAGTGAATTACATCAGGAAAATTAAGAGTGCCCTAAACTACTCATAGCACACATATTGTTAAAAAAAAAGAAAAAAAAAATGAGATATCTTGTTAAAGAAAAGTTCTCTTCCCAGATTATATAGCATAAATGGATGTTCTCAATGGCCAGGTTTTTAATCACACACTGAAATCACAGAGTTGCCAACTTGGCCCACTAAAAAAAACCTCTCAATATTTCTTATAGAGAGAACAAAAATCTACCTCATTTTGCTATTTCCAGCAAAGCTTCCTACTTCACAGAAAGTTCAAGCTTTGACCCATGTATTGAACTCCCAATAGAGGCTCATAGCATCTTTCTTTGCTGAATAAATCCCTCATAAATATAGCCTTGGACTGAAATCTAAAGTTTCAAATGGTTGCCTGTAAGAAAGGGTGCATTGTAACACTTGGCTAATATTTTCAGTGTTTTAAAAATCCAGATGTGTTCTAAACAGAATTTATCTACAATCAAGCTCCTACTTCTTACTGAAATTCAGTTTTATCTGTGATGAAAGGGTTACAAATACCAATGTATAATTACTTATGTAAAAGTGATATCATATATTTTCTCTGGGACTTCTTGCATTTCTAAATGTTACAAGGATGATTTTTCTCCCCAAAATTCATGAAAGAATGGGAATTGAGCCATTAAAATAAAAAAAATTTAGCAACATGAATTCTGTAAATGGAAGAAATAAAAAGTAAATAATGAGTATATATCCCAAACCATTCATTGTTGAAAACTGATATGAGAGGCAAGAGAATATAAGAAAAACTATGTTGCCCACCCAGCAAAAAAAAAGTTTGGGAAAAAGAAATCCTAAAACAGATAGCAAATAACAGAAGCATTCAAAATAGAAAAAGTAACAACAGAAATATTTTGAACACTTGCTAGAGAAAAAATATAAATGATGTAGCCATATTCTACAATTATTATGAAATTTTCATTTCAGGAGTGGTTAAGCAGGGCAGTAACATGAAGTGGCTATCATTAGATATTCTTAAATCAGCACATAAAAACGCTGATTTTCTTTTAAGTCTTTGAGCACTGTGGAAGTTTCAGAGAACTTGGAAGAATGCCAGCATGTACCAATATATCTTATATCTTTAAAACATACATACTGGATATGTTGAGTGACTATATGCATATTAGCTTGACATCATCCCAAGCAAAATAACAGAAGATTTGATATAGAATTCAGTAAATGAAAAACTGAAGCCAGTAAATGTAATTATTTTTAATAAAAATAGATCTTGTCAAGGTAAAAAGACATGTTTGGTTGATAAAGATAAAAGCGGTGACAGTATATGCATAGAATTCCATAAGGCAACTGTAGATTCCACAAGCAGAAATTAAAAAATTAAAACAATCCAAAACTAACGTGACACACACTAAAAAGATGAAAAAATGGTTAATTCACAGATCTCAAATGTAACTTAAAAATGGAGAATCATCATAAAAGAAGTGATTCTAATGGGGTCCTGTGGGATTAGTTTGGCCCCACGCTATTTAAAATTTTGATTAATGACCTAGAAACAATATGTAATTATTATTGGTGAGGTTTGAAAATGATGGGGAAGCAGTAAATAATGAGGATTGATCACTAATACAGAGAGATTTTACTGGGTGCTGTAAGTAAGCAAATAACATGCATTTTAATACAAAATACAAAGTCACACATCTAGAACAAAGACTGTAGGATGAAGGATTCAGTCCTTAGGCACAAACCCCTGCAAAGGTTTATGGGTAATTGGCTATATAGGAGCTCACCATATGCTATTTAAGCTTAAAGGGTTAAAGTGATCCTTAGGTATATAACCAAAGAAACTTGGTAGGAATAGGAAGGTTGTAATATCTGAATTTAGCAGTGATACAACATCCACTGTCTCGTTCTGTCCAGAGTTGAAGAAGGATGTTGATATACTGGAAAGGATTCAAAAGAGATCCACAAGAATGATTAAAGGATTGGAAAACATGCCAAATAGTCAAGGAGCTCAATATGTTTTGCTTAACAAGGTTAAGGGGTGAATTGATTCCAATCTAAAAGTACTGAAACAAGGAGAACTCTGATAAAAGAAGGGTCCTCAGCCTAGCAGACAATGTACAAGTTCTGATGGCTGGAAGTTGAAGCTAGACAGTTCAGATCAGAAGTAGCTTTTTTTTTAATTGTAAACATAGTCAACCATTAGAATGGCTTGCTAAGAGTTGTGTGATTGTTTCCCCATCACTGGGAGTTTTGAGTGCTTTTTCTACTTTGAATGCTTCTGTTATTTGTCCTCTAATAAATATTCCTTAAAAGGTAAGTTCTGATCAGAACAGAAATTCTTCAGGATAATTCTACCCCTTCATTATGTAAAAAGTTGCACCACACCATCACAGCAGTTGTTTCTGGATTCATGAACTATTAATCTATTTAATAGATGTAGTGGCCTACGTCCTCAGCTAAATCACCTTTGCAGTTTCTTGTTCTTGGACCAGCTGTGTAAAATGCCATTTTTTTCATGTGATGTAAACCACCCTAAAGGATGTTCTAATTTGTGAAGGTTGCCAACAGCTCAAAAAGGCCAGCAAGTGTAACTAAAAATTAAGAAGAGGATTAGGTAGGAACTATCTACCGATACTTTGATTATTTTACCTTGCTAGTTCTCCACTCCCAACCATCTCCTATTTTCTGTGAATGTTTAATAAATTCTTCACAGTACTGCTTGAATTTTTTTTCTTCCAAAAAGAAGTCCTCTTCACCAGCCACACTAAAGGACATCTGCAGAACAAACTAAGTGTTAGTATTGACAGATGAAATAAACACTAAAAATTCACTGATTCATAGCAATTGAATAATAAAATAACAAAACAATGGAAAAACTGTGTTTCTTAAACTAAAACAAAGGTGTGTTTCTTCAACTACAGTAGGGCAGGGACCTCTTGAGACTGTCTAGTCCAAACTGCCCCGCTTAAAGTAGGATCACCTAGAGCAGGTTTCTCAAGACCATGTCCAGTCGGGTCTTGGTATCTCCAAGGATGGAGACCCCACAGCCTCCATGGACAACCTCTTCCAATGTTCAATCATCTTCACCATAAAGAAGTTCTTTCCTGTCTAACACACTGATAACATCCTCCTGAGCCTTTTCTTATCCAGGCTGAACGATCTCAACTCTCAGCCTCTCCTTATACATCAATCAGATGCTCCAGTCCCTTAATCGTCTTCATAGCCCTTCACTGGACTCACTCCAGTATGTCCATGTCTTTCTTGCACTGGGGAGCCCCGAACTGGACACAGTACTCCAGATGTGGTCTACATTCCCTTATGAGTCTGGTCCAACTAGCAAACAGAAAAGCTGAATCCAGCTCGTGGGCTAAGTCCATGTGTGGCCTGCCATCTCTTCCCTGGGGATCAGAATGGCTCCACAAAGAACATGCGGAGGCCTAACATCTCTGGTGTCTGAGTCCACGCAAGGGCAGCGAGAGTCCCACTGAAGCAACTCTTCCTGCTTATACAAGCAGTACAGGTCCTGACGGCCCAACATTGTGGCTTTAGGGGGCTATAGGATAGTGTGCTTCAAATGAGCCCCTTCCTCACCCCTTGTATGCTTCTCAGCTCTGGCCTTAAGGATCATTTAAAAACTACCTCAGAAAACCTGCCCCATTTCCCCCTTTTTTTTTTCTCTCTCCTTTCAAAGAGGATGTATTACAAATGTGGCTGTTTCGATTCTTTTATAGACACCAGGTATTATTGCAGCACCATAGAGAAATATTTAGCAGGAATTACAACCACTCCACACCTTGTTTTAGCAAGAAATCAGAGGGCCACAACACCTTATGCAGTGTTCATTACTTTTCAGTATTTGGCCCTAAATTGCAACATCTTCCTGTATGCCCATGACATAAATTATCTATATAGCACTTCAAAATACATTATTTCAACTACTGTTAACCCAAGCCCCTGTTAATCTGTTACCTGGGTGTCGAGAATGAGGAATTATGGAAAACAGACACCATAAATATGTCTGCAATTCCTGAATTTCCCAGTCCAGATGATGAATTGCAAAACTGCAATAAGTATAGCACATGCAAAGACACTGTAGTTCTCACATATGTTTTAAATAGAGCTATGTGTTTTAGGAAATTAGCAGATGTAAAGAGATAGCAGACTGCTGGCAACCGAGCAGTGTGCCTCCCTCCCTCTCTTAAACCGTCATGGAAAGAATAAATAGCAGAAACAAACAGATCGGTGCCACTGAGCTAATGGGCTCGGAGGCACCCGGACATCATGGGTGTCATGGGTGAGCGCACAGGCGTCGGCGCGGGGGGACAAGCGCACAGCCCCCGTCTTCCCGGCCGGGCCCGGAGGCGAGGGTGGGGGGCTCGCCTCCTCCTCGCCCGCCGGCCTCCCCGCGGCCAGCGCGGCCCCGCACGGCCCGGCCCACTGTGCCGGGCGCCCGACGCGGCCCCAGGGCTCCGGGGCGCCGCGGGGGCCCCAGAGCAACGGCCGCCCCGGGGCGGCGAGGCGGCAACGGGCGAGCGCGGCGTGGGGGGGAGCGGGAGGGAGTGCCCCGCAGTGCCGGCCAGCCACATACCGTGCTGCCCTCCTCCTCCTCCTCCTCCTCCCGCCGGCTCCAGGTGGGGGCACCCGGCCGTCCCCACCCCTCCCGCTCGCCGGGAGGCGCCAGGGCCGCGGGCCGCCTGCTGCGCCTGCGCGCGCTGCGGAGAGCCGCCGCGCCCCGCGGAAAGCGGGGGAAGGGCGAGGAGGATGCGCGCGCATGCGCGGGCGGCGGGGGGGCGGGGGGCTTCCCGCAACGTAACGGTCCCAGCGCGGTAACCGTCGTGCTGAGGGGGTTCGCAGCCGCCCGCAAGGCCGTGGCGGAGAGGCTCCAGGCTGGCCTGTTACCGTCTCCCCGGTGGCAGTCCCACCTTCCCACCCCCCTTTCAGAGAGGGCTTACCAGTGCCTGGCGGCCGGTGCCTCCCCTCCACACCCGGGCCGGTGCTCGCCGCGGGCAGCCGTGGGGCGCTGGACTGCCGGCCCTGGGCCATGAGTTCGTGGCCGTGGCAGCCTGGGCGCAGGCTCTGCCCCTGCGGTGCTGGCATGGCCCCGGGGGGCAAAGGAGACAGTTTGCCTGGTTGTGCTGCCCTGAAAGGCTGGTCTGGTTTGAGGCAAGCTGCCATAAGAGCAGGAAGGAGAGATTTACTCCTGATACCTCCTCTGCAGCTTCTGAGCCCCTTGGTCTCAGTAAGTGGTGGTGCTGCTCTCTGGTCCTCACTCTCATATCCTGCCTGGGCACCTCAGAGGGTCTGTGGGCCTAATGCTCAAGTCCATGTGAGGAAGGCACTGAAATACTTCTTAATTGCATTATTTTTAAAGAAAAGAGCTTTTTAAAAGGCAGGTGTGGAATCTGAATACCTTTTTCAGTCTGCAGACTCCACAGAGGAAGTTCAAGCTCCCCCACATCAGGTTATAACTTTCAAGCTGCTACCAGGCACCATAGACAGGAAACAGTGACCTAGAGGTGAAATGTTGTGTATTTGATTACCAATCCGCTCCATCCTCCAGCCCTTCATATTTATGGGGCTTTGGTGTATGAGACTATATAACAGACATTAGAGTTTTCGGCAGACACTTTAGTACCCAACAGGCCTCTGGACGGCCTTCCTTTCTCTCCTCTATCTCCTCTCTCTGCTCCCTCCACCCTGAAAAAAGAAGAGATGCTAGAGCTAGATAAATTTAGTTCAGGTTGGCCTTATTCCAGAAGCTCAACAATGCCAGTTTTATCTGAATGTTTCTAATTAGTTTTGCAGACTTAATCTCTGTTCTCTCCCTACAATATAAATATATAATGATATATTATGACTTTTCTCTGATGAAAACAAGGAGGGGCGAACATGGAATTAAAATGGCCAGATCACCTGAGCGCTATTGTATAACATAACATGGTGGTTAAGTAGGAAATGGTTATACAGTTTTCTGGATGAAGATAACCATTTTTTGTTTTTGTTTTTGTTTTTAAAGAAATGTGGGATCTCACCCAAACTGGAATCCTGAGCTATTTCCAGGAGATACCTTATGTAGATTTCAGTATTCATTTTGGTACTTAGCTGTGTTGTCTGTTTTAAATTGCTTTTAGTTATGTGTATTTGCTAGGTGCACAGAGCCTTTGTGCTAGGCAAATGCTAGAGAAATTATTTTTAAAATTACAAGTCTATTAAACCAAACATTTCTCTGTAGTAAGTTCTTGTCCAGCATAACTAAGCTATCCAAACAGTAGTACATACAGAATGCACAGTATTTTAATAGACATAAGCAGAATGTAAAGTGTTGGCTTTACAAATTTAGCTGAAAACAGTATCATTTTACAGAGTTTTATAACTATTACAGAAAAAGTAAACAAGTTGTCCCATCAGCTTTGGAAACCATACTGTTCAGTGTAAAGCCTGCATATGCAAATGATTCTTTGCTCTTGCTAGTTATATTATAAAGTTCTCCAACTGTGCAGTTCCTCATTTGCTTGTAATTTGCTGGGTGTGGAGACCTCACAAGGGCCAAAGATTTTTGCTGGAATATTCTTGAGGTAAACCATTCGTCATGTTCTTAAAATTCCATTTTCTAGATTTTGTTTGTTGATAGTCTTGTTCTTCAAACACAGACCATTATTCATATTTATATTATCTTCACAGGTATTCATGAAAAATGAAATGTTCCATATAAATCGCTCATTTTCAACATTAGCTTTATACAAGCAGTTTTGTTTCAGAAAAGTATTATTCTAGAGAATGATTGTGTGATAAGCTTTGAGCAGATTACTGTAACTCCATATATTATTATTTTGACTCTATATATTATTTTGGAAAGCTGTAGCATAGTTTGGGTATAGCACAACTTACAATTGTGATGCTATAGTCATTTAATTTTCATGAGAATTATTTACATTGTTCTTGACTGTTTCTTTTAATTGTTGGGTTTGGGAAATTTGGTAAGAAAACACAATGTTGTCATCCAACACTGAATTTTGAAGGAAGATTTTACTTTGTAGAATATATTCTGTAAGCCATTTTTGCTAATAGAAAATGCCTGTGTTATTGAAAAGATGTAGCATAATATGCATTGCCTTGGAAGCTAGAGCTGAATTCTAATTTTAGCTTTGCTACTGTCTTTTTGGATTTTCTTAAGCAAGAATCATATATTTAAGACATAACTGATTTTAAAAATGGCTGATAGAATCCTGATTTTGCATTAAAGTTAGTAAACGTGTTGCCATGAATAGATGATTGCAGAAGACTAAGCCATAGTTTCCATATATTCAGATCCACTTACATTATTTAAGTTGTGAGTATACAGCCCTGTAAAAATCAAGGACATCCAGTAACTGGCAAGTGAACACCAGTTGTCATATTTTTGTGAACACAGGCTTTAGCCATACCATTTCTGTATCTCAATCTATAAAAAACAGGCAATATTATATATGTACCTTACACCGAACATACACAATGGTAACTAATTATGTATTGTTAAAAATATTAAACAGTTGACCTTTCAGGACTTGCTGGCTTCCTCATGACAAACATAACTAACTATTCATGTTACAGAAGTGAAGGTCTAAGATGCTTAATTCTGAAAAGCTGTTACTATCCATACATTATTGCAAACAGTATCAGTGCAGTACTATATACCTTCAAGTAGACAAGATACTGTACCTACTAGAGGTAGATTCAATCTTGAAGCTATTGACAAATTTGGGCTGTTAGTTTCATGCCTCTCTGCCCATTTCCCTTTTTGTCAGTTTTCAGAGCAGATCTGACTCATGGCGTATTCTTACAGCATCTGGTACCAGTTGGGTCACCTGCAGTATTCTAGCCAGGGCATTTCAGTAAGGTGTAGTGAGTGTCTCTTTATGAAGGGAAAGACCTTTGACCTAGTTTAAAATTACTTAAAAACAGGCCCCAACATGGGTGTTTTTCTCTTTCCTTTCCTTCTCTTGTCTGTGCTCTGTCTGAATAAATGCCCCGGGTTCCTATCTTGTCTCTGCCCTACAAAAGCATTAATAATCCTGTTCCTTGTGTCACTACATAGATGTTGATATACTTGCAACAAATACAGATAATAGCACATCAGACATTTTGTTCTAAAATAATGATAATTCTTGAGAGTAAAATGCAGTCATAATAGGAGCTTTGTTAGTTGTGACTTTCAGAATTAAATTGAACAAAGATCATGGAGAACAATCCTTCATCAGCCAGGAGGTGGACTGAATGATCTCTAAAAGGTTTTTTTCATCTCTTCTTCCTATTATTCACTCCCAAGAAAAACAACTTCTTTCAAAACCCACTGATCTGTCAAGCAATTCAGGCAACACTCTACTATAACGCTCTCTGAAGAAAAAAGGTAACATTGCAGTTCTGGAACTGATGGAATTAACATGACGTAAATTCAGTTTCACAAATCCTCCTTAATATGATGCAGATCCTGAGCAATTCACAGTGTTTCTAATGCTATTTCTTCCACTTCGGGTTTCTGATTACTTTTGATTTCTGATGCTGCACAATGTTGCAAAATAAGAAGAGAGAATAATCTATTATTGCTAGTACCTGACTCAGAGGAAGAGTACCAGAGTGTTTCAAAGTGTTACAACAAAGGAATATTGCTAGTCAAGCCAAATAAAAACTAATGGAATAGCCAAAGCAAAATGCTCTTGCTTATGTCTCATGAGGCTATCAGACAGCATACTTAAAACCAACGTATCATTTGTGCTATAGCAAATTCTTTCTTCATTTGCTGTAGTAATGTGCTCACAGGAGCAAATGTACCATATTTACAATTTAAGAGGGATTACATATATGGGCAATATCTGCAACAATGAAATGCTGGACTTCATTCTAGTTGAAACTGGTATTAGCAAACACCCATCATGGCTGATTGCTCAATTTAAATCTCTTCATTGATTGTCATTAAATTAATAGAGCTTGCAGAGATTTTGTACCAATAATACATAACAAGAATTTAAAATAGTATATTCTACATTCTTCTGTTTAGTTTGTTCATCAGACTTCATAGTTGAAATTCTCTCTGATAGAGCTTGGTGGATAGAGGGTTACTGTTTCAAAATTGTTAATGGAGACGCAAACCTTATTTTCCAAAAATAACAACACTCATTCATACAGTGCTCTTATGAAGTAGACCTGTAGTGTTATTTTCCTTCTGATAGTAGAAAAAGAGGAATTAAGTAACTTGTTGAAGGCTGTGATGACTCAGTGTTAGGATGGCGAATGGAATTAAATTTTCTAGATCCATGGTCTCTTCCTTCAACATGTGGTTGAAGGCTTTTGGCTACTGTGATTGTTCTGAGAGAAAATTCAAAGGAAACAAACTGAGAGGCATATTAACAGCATACATTTTTCATGGGTATTTTTATCCCACTGCAGCAGCTACCAACCAGCACTGAAGAAAGTATTAGTATAATGCAGCAATTCTTGCATTCTTCTGTTTTGGGCAATTTTTCTACTTTTTTCTATTTATTTTACTCTAAAATTTTAATCATTCTTTCAGCTTTCAGATTTTTTCCATTTGTTTCACGTTCTCTTTTTGTCACCATTCTTCATGTTCCATTCTTGTTTTATTTCATTTTTTCCTATTACACCAACATGTATTGAAAACAATTTGAGACAGGCTGTTTGTGAAATACTCATGTCATTAATATAAGATAATAGCAGCTGAAGGCCTCAAAAGTGATGCTGCTAGGCAGGGAAATTGGATTTGGTGGACTTTGAGAATAATGAAGAGGACTAAGTGATGGAGAAAGATAAATACACAGAGTATAATTTTCTAAATTAATTTTGATTAATCTGCTTGCAACTTCATTGGAAAATCAGCATTAAAATATCTGTAGACAATGGAGCAAAGGTCATTACAATGGAGGATTATATGAAAGTACCATAAAAGAATACTGTTAGGCTTTATAGTAAATACGTATGTTAGTCATAAATAAACAAGATACCACCTGTCTGTTTTATTTAACAAGCAGAACTATGCTATCACCATCAGTTTTACTAAAATCAGCAAATCAGAAATTAGCTCAAAGTACAACAATATCTGACATTTCAAGATGCTAGCTAGATGAGAACTATGAGTCATTTTACATACATAAGGTAAATATAACTTGGTTATTATAAATTCTAACCCAATGTTAAAACTCCAGATTAAATTATTCCAAAGACCTAGTTTATCTGGTGCAGCTCTGCAGGTCCACGTATAAAAATCTCATCTCAAAGTTAACAGTGAAGTGAGTCAAGAATGACAGCTATTGATGCTGAGAAAAGAGATTTTTATTCCTGATTCTTACAAAATATTATGAACCCAAAATGATATGGTGTAACATGCAAAGATATTTTTTGAGAACATTTTCCTCAAAGGATAGATACAAAGGTCAAGAGTGAAGCTGGCTGGATAGGAAATGTCAGGCTAGAGCAGACCAATTATCAGCTACGTCATCTAGAGGAAGACACTGAGCTTTACTAGAAGGTTTACTGTAGAAGTTAAAAACTATTATTTGAGACTGACAGAATTAAAGTATAGGAGGGAATCTCTTCATAACTGAAGCATGAAGAACAGCAGGCATTTTTTTGTAAAATAATTCAACAGAAGATGCTGTCCTAAACTAAAAAAAAAGCTTACACCTTCCACTGTCACTTTCTGCAGAGAAAGATATGTGAAGAAATTGTCCATTTGAAAGCCAAATTAAAAGTAATACAAGTAGTAGCAGGCATCATATAATGCTACTGACCATTGATCAAAAAATGCAGATAAATTTCTATGATTACAAGGTTGGTACTTCTGAACAAATGAATAGTAACTAGAATTCAAATTCCACCAAAATGGGACATTACTTTAACAAATCCATTAACAATACCTTACTTTAAACAAATGGTGTTTTTCAATAAAACAGTAGTAGAAGTATTGTAATATATCAAAATATAACACCCAATCTTATTTATTAATATATTCTGTTTTGGCATCTCTTTTGGACCAATCTGACTAATATGCAGCCATTAGAGAATTGTGATGTTGGAAAGGACATCAAGAGATCATCTGTCTGTCATAACAAATTGCAGACTGCAGATACACACCCTCATCCAGGAATGTTTACATCATTAACCTTTTTGTACTGCATTCTTAATAAATTTAGTTGAGGTACAAACCAAAACATACTCCAAATCCTACCTGTGACACAAAATGCATGATGAACCAGGACATTAGCCTTACCTGTACTGACAGTGCAGCTAAGTGAAAGAAAACACAGGAGGGACTAAGCCACCTTTCCTCATTTCAGGCTCTCTAGGAGAAAAATTTCCCCTCACAGTTTTTTTTAAGTTATGCTGACTGAAGTAATCCCTTCAAGGCTGTTTTCCAATCTGTATCAAACCCTTTTCCTGCCTTAAACACCATCTAATCATTTAACATACAGCTGACTACCTCACTCGAGGAACCCCTTGAGAAAAGTCTGACTTAAAGTGTATCTTTCTATATCTATATGTAGTTCAGTGCATGTTGTATCCCAGCAAGTTTGACTTAGGTACGTTATGCATGTTACAACATTGTATACACACAGCATCCTACACACCAGG
Source organism: Apteryx mantelli (assembly GCF_036417845.1). Taxonomy (NCBI): domain Eukaryota; kingdom Metazoa; phylum Chordata; class Aves; order Apterygiformes; family Apterygidae; genus Apteryx; species Apteryx mantelli. The sequence goes on from NC_090020.1 coordinate 57,490,757, forward strand.
GATGTATTTGATCTATATGTTTGATTTTAGGATTTCTAGAGATCATCCTAGGTGTCCTTTCAGGAATTAGCTTGCTTTTTTGGTTTTGATTTTTGAAAAACCTGTCTTTCCCTTTATGGTCCCAAAAGGGGAAATAAATGACTTTCAGAGAAAAATGCTTTTGTAGCTGAGCATGGTCCCAAATATTTCTGGAGGTACTAAGGGACCATAGATGCCCCTACTCTGTCCTCCTGGAACAGTTGTCAGCCAAGAGTGATATGCTCTGATTCAAGAAAGGCTTGGTAGAGGATGAAGACAGTGTTTTGAACACCAGTGTGGGAAGTATAGCAAGGTCTGCAACACCAAAGTAGTGAAGCTAACGTTTATGCTCGTAGACAGAATGAGATCTTTCCCAATAATACTGTTACCCAAAGAGTATTACTGCTCACTTATTTTAGTAACAACTAACTTCCCTTACTAAAGTTCATGAAATCCTTCTCTAACTGCATAGGTCCCAGGAGAAAACTTAGGTACATAGCTAGCATCTGAAAACCAGTACTGGAGTGTCCATTTGACTGACTTGAGACAAGCTGATGCTGTCAAGATTATTTCTGAATGTCAGTTAGGTGAAAGCTGTGGATACGACTGTGGACTTCTGCACCCTACAAAACATTTGTAGGGCTAAGGACATGGACCCACAATACTGAAGCTAAACTGGTTTATGCTGTCAGAAAATATACCTGTTAACATTAGTGCAGGTTTATAAATAGTGGATTGGAGATACATGTGTAAGAAAAAGCAGGTCACTTGGAAAAAATATTAAATATTTCAGGAGTGCTAGTGCATGTCATGAGGTGATTAGCTTCCTGTTACCAGTTCAAAGTGCACTTCTTGAAATGTAAGCTAAATGGCTGCAGAAAAAATACAACCTAAAACAAGGAATTTGAAGTTAATGTGCAACAGAGAAAGCAATAAATAAAACTGCAACCAGATTCAGTAGTAATTCTGTTTGCTGGCTGGTGTGCCTCTTGTCTATCTTTCCTGATACTTCATTCAGCATGTTTTGTATTGGTTCAAGCAGAGGGTCAAGTATATTGGCCTCTTTCCATGCCAATTCTGAAAGTGTCCGTTTCCCAAGATTTCCAAATCCCATGCAGTATGTAAGTATGCAGCAAGGAACTGGAGAGGTGTGCACTTGTACAGCACTTGCATGACCACCTATAGATCTGTAACTTGTTGAGATCTACTGTGGAGATACTCCATGACTATACTGGACTGTTCACTTATTTAGCCTTCTGGATGGGTTAGTGGCCTGTTCTTATCTGGAAGTGTCTGTCAAAGCAATGAAAAAAAAGAGTGTATTTATCTAGTTTGATATAAAACTGAAAGAAAGCCCACTACTTTATTATCTTCATCAACATAAAGTCATAGCCTGTGACTTACTGGTTTACCTTTGTTTCCCATTTGTGAGAAATCTAGGAAGTGGATAGCCTCAGCATGATAAGAATGTTAAAATCCTTTCTAAAATTACATTTATTATATCATTATCGTGTGTGTCATAAGTTGAGAATAAGGTTGATTCTTAACACTCCTCTGTTATTGTCATCAGTGCTATCTGTTTTTCAAGTTTGCCACCAAAATTTTAAATGTACTGAATGTTTCAGAATGTAAGGCAGAAATGGCATTTCAGGCCAGTGATGGGGTTTTCATCACTGTATGCAAATGAGATTTTTAGAAGCCCAGTGGAAGAACAGCATATCCATAAATGGAGAGTCTAGTAAGTTGGAAAAGTGAATCTGTGGAGTTTTTCCTACCAACTGGACTGACAGAGAAAATTCTTGTTGCCTGAAAAATATACAGGTATCACCTGCCAGGGCTGGAAAGTATCAGGAACAATCCTGATAAAATGTTGAAGTGAGCAGTGGGTGATTGGCAGCAATGCAGTATCATTCACCATCAAAGCACCTGAAGCATTCTCAAATGGACAAGACTGCAAGAACTAAAGTTGGAGAAATACCACTGATGGCTTCTAATTCATACAGATGTAGCAAGTGGTCAGCAACCTTGCAGAAATTTCATGTCTTTTAATGTGTTTTCTTGACAGATTGAGCAGAGAGCACGCTGATGCATGGAGACTGTTGCATATTAAACAGGCCACAGCGCTGTAATCCATGATTTGTGCTTTTAGGGTAAAAATACAAATGAACAGGAGTACATTAAAAAAGCCCAATTACCCAAGGAGTAAAAAAAAATAAGTAAACATTCTTAAAATATATCATGGTCAAAACTGCTAAAGTAATGCCATGAAACCAACTGTGCTTATGAATTTACATTTCTGTGTGTGGCATTTTTTATCATGTATTGCTAAAAAGAGGGCTGCAGAAGAGCTGGAAAGTGATTTCTGGAAATTAATGATCTGTTGTCTGCCCAGAACAGAAACTAAACATATTAGTGAATAAGGCAGGCAGCCTCCCCAAACCGTTTAATAATGAAAAAATTCCTTATAGAAAGAACAGAGAAGGACTGTGAAATAAACATCATGCACTTTATTTTTATGTTCTGCCTTTTCAGACTACTTTTGGTTTCAACCTCATGTAGGTGCTTGGTAAACCAGACTTGGCTGGGACAAGTTTGGGCTAAGCAGGACATTAGCTGGAACATCTTACTTAGCAGGTTGTTCCTGGTTAACCATGGGTTGATCTGGGTTTCCCACAGTCTGCTCCCAGGATCCCATTTCAAGAGCATCTTCTGTCTCCAAGATCCTCAGCAGGAAAATGGAGTCTAAGGAACCCTGACTTAATGTTGGAAATTCAGTTCTCTGAAAGAAATATAATACTCCTGGGAGCTGCATATTGGGAAGTCATCCGTGGCTCAACAAAGCAATCTAGAAGGAGAATGATGGGTTAAACATTGAGTGCAATGATAGAGAGTGCTATAAAGCTTGTAGGGAAAAAGAGTAAGAGAAGTCAGAAGAGAGTGCATAGACCTGGAAGATAAAGAGTACAGAGAATACCTCTGAAAGACTCTGTACTGCGTATGTATATAATATTGGTGAATAAAGATGGTTCAAAACTGGGCCTATACTATGTGCATACCCATGCTCATCAGCTGAGCTGTTGAATTTCTCTCAGGTCCATGTCTAAAGATTAAAATATAAATGATACAGATAAGAGGCCGGATACATAACTGAACACAGGGAAACTTTAGTTAAGCTCTGTGGCTTTGCAGATCTGAGCTCAGTATTACCTGTTCTGATGACTGCACAGTCAGAGGAAAAAAAAAAAAAAACTAGTTTAGAGGAAAATGTTAAAACAAGATGTTGGATAATACGGAAATAATATACTTACAAAAGCTGAGTGCAGACAAGAAGCCTCACTTTAAAAATGTGCTAAACAGAGTAAAATAAAACCCAGTCTCCTCCCTCAGCTTTAAATTGGGCAGTTTAACATGTTCTAGAATATCTTATCTAAACTAGATTTAACAAAATTCTCAGTTAACTAATATTAGATAATATAAGATAATGATGCTGTGTTTCTCCTAACTTTGACAAGGCAAAGGCTTTTTTCATTCACTTGAACTACACTCCAGAAATTTGTCAGACCTTCAGAATTCAAATCAGCTGCTAAATTCCTGACATATTCTCAAATACAGTTTGTAATTTTTTTCCAGTAAAATTGCACGTTTATTCAGACACATTCACACAACAATTAACTTCTAGCATTAAGTATATCAAGTAGAATGATACTTTGACCCATGCTGGATTACCTTCCTGATCCAGAAACTGATGATGATTGCCACCAAAGAAATCAGTGCAAAGAAGGACTTAAGAGGAGTCCAATTTTCCAAACTTCTGTCTATATGTATAATAGGTCAGTAGAAATTCCAAACGCATTGTCTTGAGGTCTCAGTCCCCCTCTTCCCTCTAATAAACACCTTGTAATTTTTTAGTTCTTGTTTATTATTCCTAAATGCTTTGACCCAAATGACCAAATTTGCCCTCAGCATAAGAGGCTGTAAGTCCACTTCTTTCACTGAAGTTTATATTACCTATAATAAAGTTGCATTTCATTGGAATATTTCACACAGGGAAAGCATAGAGGTTATCCAAACCCTGAAGTTCAGTGAATCTTGAAGTTCAGTCATCATACTTTAGTCACGTGCAGCATTTTTACGTGGTAAATAATACAGTAAGAGTTCAAGAAAGTCAGGAAGACAAGAGGAGGATGAAGAGCAGACTGTCACTGAAATTAGAATGATTTATTTAATAACACTGTGAAATAGCACACTTTAGCTTCACCAGCTCATCAGTGTCAGCTCCCCTAATCTGTACACGGCACTGACAGCTTCTTAACATAACAATGAAATCCATGGGCCAAATTCGCCTCCTGTGTAACTCTGTCGAAGTCAATGAAGGTATGTCAGAATTAATTTAGTCCTACAATTACTCTCCATTATCTGGAATAATGGCGGTGCTGAAATACCTGACTAATGGAAAAACCCAGACAATACAGGTATTATGGAGCATGGTTGAAAGCATTGCAGTGACTTGGCAGGGAACTAACCACGTTTCTGCTTAGCCAGCACAGGCCTAGAGCTGGACATGAAATGACTTCTGCAGAACAGCTCTGGCATCTTTGTACTCCAGGTGCTCCAACATGGTCTGGGTCAAACAAATGTTGCAGAGCTAGTGAGTCCTCCTAGAACACAGAGAAGCATAGTGCAAAGAAAACCAAATACAAGAATCGGGTTCGGTGCAGCTGGATTTATTAGCTCCATTTCAGTGTCAGCCAGATAAGTCCATGCAGAATCAGTGCACCTCAGTTTTCCCGAAGTTGGAGGACAGCGCTGAGACAATGAAGCTAGACCTGCACAGAGCTGACTTTGGTCCAGAGGGTTTTTTAGCTTAAGCTCTATACCAAAATAGGCTACATCTGGCACATACTGTCCACAGATAATTGGGAGTTAACTGGATGAGATTCAAACTAAATCATGTGTAATAGACAGATTTCTTTTCCTAGGAATTTTCATGAAAACAGCCAAATTCAAATAGCAAAGCCAAAATACAATGCAAATTTAAATTGTAGATCCCTAATGTACAATGTATACATATTGTATGTGATTTGTATTTTAAAGGCCACAGAGGTAGTAATTTCATATGTAACAATACTGGAATGTACCCCCAAGCACAAATTCAAATGAGACCCACCCAATACAAGTCAATGGGAGTGCTGTGTTTTCCCAGCCCTGTTTCCTTTGTCCGACATCCAGAAAGTTTATCCAAAGCCAGGTCACTTTCTGCTTAATCCCCTTTACCCCAATACTCTGTAACTATTCCTGTCATCTCACCTGTTTACAGTCAAACAATATTGTTTTATTGATGAATGCATCCTGTTTATGTAGAAAACATTTTTATGTATGTCTTCAATAGCACTTATGAATGCTGTCTGTCTGGTAAATGTTTTCCCTTTTGGGGAGAAAGGGTTTAGACACAGAAGCAGCTAAAAGCAGTGGTTAGCACACTGGGAGATTACAGCTTTTTGTAGGTATCCAGCAGTTTAGGAACAGCTGCTGTATTCTATTTTATCAAACCAGAGGATTACTGGGGGCTAATGGCAAGGGTGGTGTCATCTTTTTTCCGTTCACATCTGGTTTAATCTCTGCCACTAACTCTCTCTATTACTTTTGACAGGTTACTTGCTTCTTGCTGTTATTTTCATCTATCTGCAAAATGAGGATGATGATGATAATGTAATAGGTGTTTTGAAGATTAACTCAATAGTACTTAAGGCCCTTTCAGATACTCAGATGAAAACATGGGTGTATAGAAAATCAAAGTATAATTATTATGAAAATGCACATTATTGTTTAGAGTAAAAGGGAATCGAAGACAGGATGATGAGATAATCAGACCACTGGAACTGAAGGATTTTGAGACATGATATTAAATAAGTAAAAATCAGAACATTTAATTGAGCTTACAGAGGATTTTCCTAGCAAGCAATGTTCATTTCCTTCATAATTTTTTTCATACTGGTGTCTGAGACAAGATATAAGATGTTGTAATATGACTGGAAAAAGGAAGTTGTAATAGACTATTTTTAAGGGCCCAACTTTGTAACCATAACCATAAACAATCCCAGTGAATTTATCAACAACAACAATATTAACAAAGTAAGTCCAGACTTAGACCTCTATTGTTTTAATATTATTGATTATATCATTAGATAAAGGTCTATTGGAGACAATATTAGTTTATTATAATTGCAAGGCTTTTTTAAGAATTATGTAACCCCAGAATTACTATATTTTTATTTATTAGATCCAAGGTCTAAACTAATCCATGTTGCCATCAAGTCCCTTGGCTGCTCCTAAGCCAATGTTCCTTCTGTAACTAATGGCCTTTTTCAGAGAATATTTAGTACTTCATGAGATGGAGTATCTACAACTCAATCCAGGAAAGGCTAAAGGGATGACATTTATAAAGCTCAGGTTGCCACAAATCAGATTTAACTACAACTGTACTACGAATGATGTAAAGTCAGACATAAATGAGATATAACACTAAGAGAGTGGAAGTTATATTATCCTGCGTTTCATTTGTTGAACTTTCTTTAATTTATCTGCTTGTTTGGATTACACAGTATCATGAACGTTCCAGCAGCAACTCTAGTTGTGATTTCTATTTATAGCATACTCTCCCTTCATTGGATGCCCCTCCACATTATTTTCAATGAGGCAATAATTAGACCCTTAAAGCAGAATTAAGATCTCTTTAATAACTGAATTTAAATACAAAATTTACCCAGTATTCTTGAGAAGATGATCGTTTTTATAATTCTTTGGGACTGTGAAAGCAGATAGCTTTCTAAATGTTTCTCTTTTAAATATTTCCCTGTTTTTCTTTTATTTTTTTGTATTTTGGGGCTAAACAGCCACCATCTCCACAAATTTGAGATTTCACACATACACACATTTAGCCATAAGGCAATTCTGAACTTTCAAAATTAAGCATACAGTTATTCCCTGTAGGATAGAGGATTTCTTTTGCATTCTAAATAAATTCTGTCACGATTAGCCAGGGGAACTGCTTAGCTCTATTTGATGCTTAACTAGAGTCAGACTGAAATTTTAAAGAAAAAAAGCCCAAGAAATATTCAAGAACCTTAATCCAGAGTATATTTGCCAGTGCAGCCCTACATGCAGGTTTCAGTATTGTAGCTGATGCTATTAGAAATATCTGGAGTCACACAGGTTTCCTAAGCATTACAGACCAATATTTCTTCATCAGCATTTGTTATCTGACATTAACTCAAACAGTTAAGAAAACTATGCAGTCATTTTCACTGTGAAATGCATGCAATCTACATTAACTGTTCGCTAATCATCAAAACCCAATCCTACAACCTATACACATGCTGTGGTCAAAGCTACAGCTCACGGTTGCTCAAGATGGGGGGGTGCGATATGTCAGCCATGGGTAGTGGGAAAGACGTGGCAGAGGTTGAGAAAGGAAACCGATGAGCGTATGTGGCTTTGCATGACATAGCTGCATATTTCTTTGTTTTGACTGTTTGGGTTGTTTTTTCAGTACGGAAACTTTACTTCAAAATTACCTTTTTAGTGTGTGAGAATCAGACAGATAGCAATTTTGAGAATGTCTTGAGGGAGCAAGGTGATTTGAGTGATGAGACTCATATGCCTTGTAATTACAGTAATTATGAGGCCATACCTCTGCAGGTAAGAACTCATAAGCAAAAACATCAGCATGACGGTTTAAGAAGCTCTGTAATTCATTCCAGGGCATGTGGTTACAGTGCAGTGCTTAACATAAACTTCATGACTGTATGGGCACCTGGTCTTACCTCTGGAGCATATTTCCATCTCATAAACACATGCCCCTTTGTGCTTTTTTATTTGTACATAGTCTTTTTAAGACAGGTTTATAGAATCTATAGCAGCTGGTTATAGATAGTCAAATCCTACTGCATGGTTTAGGCATTATTTTCCCTGAAGCTTTATAAAGAAATAGCCTGAAACACTGGAATGTTATGACTCAGACAGATTTTATTCAGGGAAATGCATGTTGGAAGAAGGATATACTCTATCAAGGGAACTTTTCTGTCCTTTGACCTGGTGCACACATGTGCTGTACTCAAGCCCTGACCTGCTGGCTAGTGGGATGGATGAGCAAGGAAAGTTAGGTAGTATGAGCAAATGCCTCCTTCCTAGTCATTTGGTGCTGTCTTTCCCAATTTATTTACTCAGTACATCAGTGCCAGGTGTGTCTTCTATGACAGGGAATTGTACTGTCACAAACCTTTTGAATGGTATTGGGAAAAGATGATTAGAAAGAAGAAAGCTTCTCATTAAGTAGACATGCCAAGACACAGAATATAAAAAAGCACAGGGTCATTAGATGGGATATTATTAATATTCTTCAAAGTTTATATCCATGAGCTATAACAATAAATGCCAGTCATAAAATGATGGTATCACATGGAAACTGCAGATGATCCTTCTGATTGCAGCAGTATATAGTATTTCTTGAAGGTGTGTGCAGGACAAGTTCCTACAAATCTGAGCTTGTTCAGTGTTTATTTAGTTACATTTTGTTCTGCTGAGTTTTATCCTCTCTGGGGAATACCTGCATTGTTCATCATTTACATTTATGATGCTAACAAACATTTTATCATACAGTGATTTTTCACCTATTTCATTGTTACTATTTTGTCTGGAAGTCAGAGCCTTCTGATCATACAAAGTTATTACTCCATACTAAAATCACTTTTAATCTCAATCAGCCTCAGTTACACCTGAAATTTCATATTTAAAAAGTTATCATTAAGGAGTCAGAAACAATTATTTGGAATCCAATTAAAATATACTTTTTTTTTGAAATACATTGGGCATAAGCTGAAACAAGAGAGGTTCTGAATAGATATCAGGAAAAACTTTTTCATCATGAGAACAGTCAAGGTTTTGCATTCTCCAGCCTTGGAGGTTTTCAAGACCTGACTGGGAAAGCTCTGTGCAGCCGGGTCTGATCTCATAGCTGGTCCTGCTTTGAGCAGGCGGTTGGACTAAAGACCTTCTAGGTCCCTTCCAATCCAAATTATCCTATGAGCCTGTTACTTATTTTGGTTATTGGAAATGGCTGTCAACAGTGTGTATGTCAGTTCTGAGAGCATGCATGTATTACAGTTCTGACTGAACTACCAGAACAGTTGGACATCTTAAGGCTTTTGTCACAAACAGAACTAAAGTTTTCTGTGCAGTTATATGTTAGGCAGTTAAAACGTACTTCCTCAAAAAAGCCCCAATTTTCAATCATATATGAAATCAATGCATGTCTTACCAAAACCAGCCATCTAACCACAAAACCAGCCTCATAATCTTTACATTATCTATATCTTCTTATTTGTGATGATCTTGCATTAAGATATGCTCCTTATAAAGTCACAAAAGCTATTCTCCAAATAAGGTAAGGATTTTTTTTTAATATAATCATGTTTTTAAGCATTTTCTCCCCTTGTCTTTTAGCTTCTGTAAAATCAAACAATTCTCCCTAAAATTTGGTATCCTTTATCATGTCCAGAGATGCTTTTAAAACAGATCTAGGTAAAATATATAAAGTAAGATTCTGAATTACACTGTTTTGCAAACATACTTAAAATTCCTTTTTTTTTTGGGGGGGGGGGTGCTCAACATTTCTCTGGAATCTTTGCTTCAATTTTTGTTGTGCTGGCCTCATTACGGAGAAGTGCCCTTTAGTATTTTAAGAAGATTGCTGAGGGAAAACTATATATACAGATTTATTTCTTAGTATACTTCTATGTTTATTATTTCTTCAATTTTATAAAAGGGAGATTTATCCAGGACTTTAAGTGACCCTCCCACAAGCAAAGTGGGCCTCTAAAGAGCAACATTTAAATTAGCAATATTATCAGCATTTATACATATTGTACACAAAAGACCTATGTTAAAAGAGTATCATTACATTTGCAAAGTCAAGTATCAGAAGTTATAAAACACAGAATTAAGCTTAATTTGTCTCCCCTATGCATAGGCATTCTGATATAGCAATTAGTGACTGAACTGTACAGTATTTGTTCACCTTTTTAGTGCACAGAATAGATGATGGGCCCTTAATGAGCAGCTATACATTTTTCATGTTTTCCCTCATTCAATAATATGCTTTTGCAGGCCTTATTTACTGTACTGTATTTAAACCCAGTTTGGAAGACAGAATTATTAATTAGTTTTTGGAGCCACTCATAAGAAAAGCATGGAGCTTCATCAGAGGAGTCTTCTCAGTACCCTGTGAGATGGGGTAGTATTCCTTATGACAGTATGCTGTTTTATAGAAGAGAACTGAGGTGCCCAAAGGGAAATCAGAAGTATTTGTTAATTTGGGATGCCTAGGACTTCATTTCTGTCAGAGAACTGCAACCATGAGCCCTCAGAACTTCCACAAATTAGATCCCAGAGTCTCAAGTCAGGAACCTAGAAGAAGAGAAGGACACATTTAATGACCACCTGTGAAAAAAATGGTTAAAGGACTTGCTTTGTATTACATGTGAATTCTGTGGCAGGGACAGAATCCAATTTTCCAGAGTAGCATTCAGCTGTTTTAATCATGAAAACATCCTTTCTGTGTTAGCAGTTTCCTGACTGACCAACCAAATACTTTCTAACTTCTGGACCAAGTGACTTAGAGGTCCTACAAAAAATATCCCCCTTTCAACCCCCAATTCATCTATAAGCAGATCCACACAGCACTTAGGTGGGGAGAGTGCCTATGAAAAACACTCCATGGTGATGTAACTTCTATATATATAAGACAGTGTATATGTGCCTAAGTTGGATGTGGACACCTGGACCAGAAAATTTCATCCAGAAGAATGGGAAAATTACTACCAACTGAATATACTCGCTTTAACAGGAAATGTTAGTCTCAGTAACAGGAAGGTACTATCAAGCCCACTTACACTAAACTTTTAATAACATAAATATTGATGAAATAAATGGCCAAGTACTCACTTCAGGATTACCAGAATATATGAACCAAATCTATGGGAATGGTCCTGGATTTGGGGGAAATACTGCAGGGACAGAATATATCAGAATACAAAGCCCAAGGAGCAGAGACTTGAAGGCATAGACCAGGGATAGGATAGCAGGGGCACACAGCTGAGTTGGTTCTCACAGATTATGAATTCTGTAATCACAGAAAGGCATGGACTTGAAACCTTCTCCAAGGAAACAAGGACAAAGACTTCAGGTAAAAATTAGAGATAACCATCCTTTGACTCTGAATTGCAGCATCTCCTTGACAGTTCAAGTGCCAGAGCTTTGTGATAAGACGAGGAGAAGGGCCGTGGTAGGACCTGGGCTGGTGGGTAACCTGAACCCCTGATTTGGAGGGAGCAATCCAGCTGTCCCCTCAGAGAACATCTCCATGCCATCCGAGGATTCAGTGGCACATTCAGCCCAGCTGAGCTCCAGCCCAGGAACTCTTTGGAAGCTATTTTGTCATTTCTGACCTCTCTGTATCACCCACAGTGTGTCTCTGCTTGGCCGTCTGAGGAATGTGTCCTGTAGCTTACACTTGCATGAAGACTTCAGTAGGTGAAAATCTGGAATTGCTGTTCTGGTGCTTGCTCTATTATCACTCTTCCACAAACCCGTAACAGAAGTCAGAGCTAGCAGAGCGTGGGTGACTTCTGGGATCCTTGGGAATCCCTCTTTTGTTGCTGTCCTCCTGAATGTGCAAGAAACAGCTTCCTAGTATCCCATCAAGAGGATTTTTCCTTCTAGGAAAATCTGCAGCAGTTCTAACTACTCCCCTTTTAAAAAATCTTAAAGGAACTGATTTACTTGTTTTTCTCTCTTTCTTAAAAACAGTAAATAGCCCCAACATTCTCTTTCTCCAAATTCCTCACATGCTCTGTCTTAAAAAATAGCAGTGTTAGCTTTGCTTTGGTTTTGCTTCTTTCTCCTCAACTTTCAGAAATGAGTCTGTGATTATTGCACCCCGCTCAGCTAATTTTTTTTCCAGGGAAGAAATACAGCTTTCACTGTATAACTGAGTAATCTGCTTTCTTGCACACTGGCTATGTAATCTTTCATCCTCATATTATTCCCACACAGTTTACACCATGTATGCAAGATCTATGCAAGTATTTTTAGAATACTTGCATAGATCTATGCAAGTCTGATGATGCTATAGCCATTTATACTCTCCAGCCAAAAATGCTAATATCTAGAAATGCCAGTACAACAATAACAGTAACCATTTTCCCCCCAAAAGAAAAAAATTAAGCCCACACAAAACAAAGCAATCCACACAAATTACAGTGATAACACAGAATAGTTAAAAATACAGACATGATAGTCTACATATTTACATAGTTACATAATCATATAATCAACACGTTTCCTAGTACCAAGCAGATCAATCAATGCAGTTCTGTTCATGAAGAAAATTTCTTTACTGCACTAATCCCAGCAGGAGTGCATCTACAAGTTAAGCTGATGTACCTTAATATACCTTGGAGTGGTGTTTCTTTTTACATCTTTGCTATGTCTAACATATGGTATACAAAATAAACAGACTACCACAGAACTACCACAGAACAAAACAGTAGGTTAAAGTTAAGGGTTAGCGTGATGGCAGCCAATGATGAATGTTTGCAAGGCTAAGGGGAACTGGTTAGATCTCATGAGACTTTTGTAAGCAATATCTGGACATCATAAATTGTGGATACATTTTTGTAACTAAACCACAATACTAAATTTGCTTGTTAGCTGAGTTCCATACCTGTATTTAATCAAACTCAGCTATCTGATGACAGATTCGATCTTTATCATTATCAGGCAAAAACACTTTTAATTTTGGGACGCATTTATTATCCAATCTGAGAGCATCACAGTACTCCTTCAAAAAACATACAGGCAAAAAGTTGAGACCATTGTGCAAGTGGCATGCTGTCCATCCCTGGTGTATTACAGTGTAACTCCAGCTACAGTTTGTGGGAGTCGCATTAGCACACACAGGTAAATGAAAACAGTCATTTTGCCCTACTCTAAAATAACCTTTTCCAACCTGCTCTAGGGAGAGCCATGTTCACTCCTCCTTAAATAAAGAATGGTTCCTATTATGTTACTTTCCTATGCATTAGCATAGGGTGGTATTACCACACAGTGACTAACGCTCTTGGTTATACAGTCCATTTTCGTATTGTATTATGCTGATTCCTTCCTCCTGTGACAGGCAGCTCTGCACCACCTGGAATCATCCAGGAGGTGATCCAGAGCAGACCTTTAACTAGCTCGTTCACCTTCCCTTGATCAGCTATGTGTAGACTGTGACCCTTTTTTCTGCAGGAAAGAAACTCTCTTTCTCAGCATCAATTTAACAGTTCTCAGGCACAGAGTATATGTGAGTACCAAAGGTGTACAAAGGCTCTGAAATCACAGGGCACTTGTATCAAGATTTGGCCTTTAATGACTGATGAGAGGAAACAAGCATTTTTGAAATGTTACCCTAACTCAACAGTAGTCAATCAAGGAGTCAGAATAAAATTTTCTGACATATGTTACCTATTCAAATGTTCCAAATAATCAGAAAACTTACTTGACAGGACCTGCAGCTTGGTAGTATTTGCCTCCTTCTCGTCTTTTGTTAATTTAGCTTACTGTAAACAAAAACTAAGCTTAAGACTACTATTAACTTGTGGAGGTAAAAGAAATGGAAGCAGAGGAAGTGCATAAAGCAAGAACAGGACAAGCTGGGTCTTGGTGAGTTCTCTGCATAGCTTTATGAGGTACTGAGCAAAAAGGCTTATCCTACAGAAGGACTTTCAGATAGAGGATTGTGCTGGCACTATCAGCAGCCTTTATACTGCAATTTACACTGTAATTTAGACCTGTATCATTAGTGGTATATAAATATAAAATTCAGTTTTTACTGAGTTCATTTGCAGACCATATTCACGTTTTAGAGAGCCACTGAAATGTTAAATCCACACTTCAGATGTTTATTCTTTTTTCTTGTGTATATCCATTAAGCAAGCCACATGCTAAATGGGCATCTGGTGCATTATTTACATAATTTCCTAATATGCAGTGAGCCAAAACATTTTATAAGTTCTGCTATAAGAAGGAAACATTTAAAATTTTGTCCACAGGGTAACTTTTAAATGCTCTGACATGATTCATGACTAGGAGACTGGTAGCCACTAAACCAATGAATAAACTGCTGCCCTAACTTAAGATACTTCCAAAGGTAATAACTGTAAGTTATCAAATTTTCTTCAGCATTTCATCCTTCTAGGCTAAGAGATTTCTTTAACAATTAGACAACATAATTTTTTTCAAGAAAAAATATACTTTGAATATTTATTATAATTTAATCCATTGTTAACTATGTATCCAGATCTCAAAAATCTACTCATCTTTACCTTCTTTGTCAAATGTAAGCATTGGACACATTTTAGCCAAACATAAAAATATCACACCCTCTACATATCATACTTTCATTAGCACTACTGCTAAACATGTAAAAACATGATACACATTATAAAACAGCATCAGATTCCAACTTCAGGCAAGGTATTCTCGGGTTAAAACTGGCATCAACACTAACATAAAATTATTCTTAAACAAAACATCACGGAGATGGTTATCAACTGCAGTGAAGAAGAAAAACAAAAAGCAAGAAAATTTTAAAAAAACACGAATTTCATCTCCGTGTATCATGGAACAGTTTGTTTTTCTCAATTGTTTACTCTTCTCCTCTTTTATTATTTGTTTATTTGTATTATAATATGTATGTTTATTTGTATGTATAATATTTTTAGAAAACTGATCCTATACCAGTGAGAGCTCTGGGAGTTTTGTCCCTGACTCTGGTGGAAGCAGTAATAGTGCCCTGCAAAGATGCATTATGTTTTTAGATTTTGACTATGACTACTCTCTAGCGATATTGTATTACCTTTTTTATTAATGGAAAACATTGCACTTTGATTAAAAACCTACACAAGATGTATTTACAGTTACAAGACAGTTAAAACAAAAGCAATTTTGTGTAAAATATGAAACAGATCATAGCTCAAATTAGATTCAGAATGATCCTCAAACTAATTTGAGAAGTTTTGGATACTACCCAGTTACCACAAGGTAATATGCAAGGAAGATAAGTTTTATCTGCTATTTTGAAGTGTTTTTTAAAACTAGACTATTATTTACAATGGAATGCATTCTGAGGCTTTTACATAGTTTGTATTGAGTTAGGACTTTAGGATTTGGCCTTCACTGAATATGCAGCATTTGCATTATAACTTAAATAGATATAACCATTTTGTTCCAGATACTTTCATTTTATCTGTGTATAAAATCTGTACACCAACTATCTGTGGACTATGACTGTACTGCGCTCTGTTTATCTTAGCTGCATCTAATGCCCCATCACATTTCTTCTGTACAAAACAATGCTGCACCATGTTTGTGTCTTCAGTCTCATGCAATAATATGTTCTCTGTACCTGCCTTACTATTAAATATGCATAAATCCAACCCTGGAGGACTTGGTTAAATATTCACTATATTAGAGTGTTTGTTATAAGAGGAATTAAAAAGTTAATGCATGAGAATAAAGAACAGTGAATGAATATTAATATATATTGTATTCCAGAGATTATTTCAACATTTAAACAGTAGTTTTAAAAGAAATACTAAATAAATGGAAAGATGTGTACTTACAGGCTAACTATTGAGAAAAACAAGAAAAACAGGATGACTGTAGTCTGGTCAACCTTGTGTGAATTTACTGTTAATTGGAGCTGATGACCAGTTTAAAAGTTCTTGCTGTTAAGACTGTTATAAATGGAGATATTTTAAAAACACAGTTTGTTCGAGTGAGTTTAGACTGTAATTTACAAACTAAGTGTACAGAAGACAAACTATCCAACTGAGGTTACCTTTTATTCTCTATACTGTTATCTTTCCTGTTTACCTTATGTTGGACTAAATTTACAAAAATTTGTCATGGGATCTGTGTGACTAATGACAAGAAAATTAGAATGCTTGCTAGTTCAGAGCGTCCTGTGCGCAAGCACTACTGATGCCTACTTGTGTGCGTGAAGAGCAAACTCTGCACTCCTGTTTATGTGCCCTGCAAACAAAATGGTGGTGAGTAGGTGGAGTTAGAGCTCAGGCATTCATTTGTCGTTTTCAAAGAAATTTGTGTAGGCAGCCTCCAATATGCCTCAGCAAATTTAGACGAATGAATGGGTCATCTTAGTAATTGCTAACATTATATACTGTAAGTGCATACATGAAACCATGAAATTGTTTAGTCATTCATTTGCAGTTACAAAAATGTTTCTATAGATACAGATTAGAGAAGGAACCCCTGCAAAAGTCTCTGAAAGAAGTTTCTCACAATGACGAATGTGTATCTTGGGACCTCATTCAGAAAGAGCTTTGATAAACAGTTTGATTGAATAATTTGTGCCTCTCCAAGAAGATTTAAAAAGTCAAACGCACAAAAAGTCATTATTTATCTGTACTGTTAAAGCATTATATTATCCACAGATTTTTTAATGGCAGACCTACTGCAGTCAATTGAGACAACAGACTTAAGAGAGCCCAGGGCCCAATCCATCAAGGTGCCAACCACCTCATGTGCAAAGAGCACCACTGGTTCCAACAGAAGTCAAAGGGACTGAAAATATTATCTGTCTTCCAGAGTGCCTGAAAAACTTACAAGGTTATGTATTTAAATAAATAAGTAGTCCTATTAAAATAATATAATTTTACACATCTGAAGGACTACAGTGAATGGTCCCTTAGTTAACAGTTCATGGGAATAATGTGCTTCCAGTATAGGAAGGTACATATTAGGATCCTAAAACCAGATGAATTTCCTATCAGTTCTGAGAACCATGGTTTGTATCCATATGTCATTTTAAAATAAGCTTTAAAATGAATATTTAAATGAAAATAAAAACCTTTTGAAGAAAAATCATGTAATCACAACATGTAATTATTGTGACTTTGAGATAAAAAGTTCCAAGAAAGTATTTAATTATCATCCTCACCACCCAGTCCTACATGTATTTTATACTTGGATGTCCTCTCAGGAAAACCCTGCTTGGGAAGATACGCTAGTTTAGCCCTACACTGACTGAGGCTTCTGATGATGGCATTTTCAAATTAACTTATTATTTAACTTGCAAGTACTTGAATCCAAATGAGTACAGCACTCAGTGTTCACATATGCTAATACCTTCCATTTAAGGTCTGGGCAATTAATGTTGGAGAAAAATGCAAGTAACAAGATAAAATTATCACAAAAAGTATCAAATTTTGCATATTCAAATGTGTACAGCCATATAATAATTCATTATTTTCCTGAGTCAGTCAGCAATTTTTGAAGCTTTTAAAAATTAGGTAGTGTTCTGATCACTGCTATAGTTCATTATAGTTATAAATTAGGACTGGTGAAAATGTCTTGGCTGTATACCTGAAAACTTGCCCTGAAAGACCATTGCTTCTGTCTCATCTGTGTCCCACAACTGGCATGGTCAGAAGCGTGTGCCAGGTAAATTATTGTAGGAACTCTCACTCCATTCTCCTAAACATAATTGTATTAACTAAAAAGACAAAAAAAGGAAAGAAAGAGAAATAGGTCAGCGTGATCATCTAAGCTTGTAATAGGGGGTATTTTCCAGAAACTTCACAAGGGGACAGTGAGATTTTTCTTAAAGAGCAGTGGCAGCATCTCTGATTTCTTTTTAGGCAGCTTCCAGACATTCAAAATTATCTCAGTGATCTTTCATTTGTATAATCATAATTTTTATTTAAACAAAGCAAGAACATTCATTCATCAGTTCTAATCAAATTAGGCTCAGAGGCACTTAAAATGTATCTCTTTGATCACCCCCAAAATAAGGAAGCTTTATATAAATCTGAGGGGTCAAGGGCTAGTATTCACATTCACTCCAACAAAAGGCAAAAATATTCTTCACTAGTGTAAGACAAATACCCCTTGATCAACTCTAACATATGTGTTCAGGATTTTTTATGGTTAATATAGAAGAAATTATATATAAATACTGTTTCGTTCAAAAAGTTGATCAGGACAGACAGTTTGCTGTCTATAGCACAGCAAGTGAAGCTGATCGTCTTGCTTTGTCTCTCATGAACTAGTTGCCCTCACAGTCCTCATAATACTCCTCCTCACACCTTCTTCCCCAACACACACACACATACACACACACTGGCACATTCATTTCAATATTCATCTTCTCCTTTTCCCTTATTAGGGATGCTGGGGAGGACTGAGCCACTGCTGCATCCTTATTAGATACCAAGAGATTGCTGTAGACAGATTCTCAGTTTAGGCTGAAAATGTAAGACATGTTTGGGGCACTAGCATGCTAAGATTAACATGGTTATTGCACAGAAAATACTGTAATTCTTTCAGGGCCATATCCTGCCAGGCACTGAGCCCTTCCCCAGCAACTGGGACTGCGCACTTGGTAAAAGGCACATGTGTCCTTCGAGCACTTCCTTAGCAAGAGCTGCACTAACAATCAGCACTTTACAGGGCAAAGCTTTCCAGTTCTTAGATTTCTCAGTATGTATGAGGCCACTGGAATAGGCATGCTTGCTTGCGTGCTGGTCACAAATGTTCTGATGCTGTAAAATATAAAATATAAAGTGAATGAGAGGGGGAAAAGAGCAGTTGCCAGTAGTTTTAAGTGGTACAGTTTTGTGTGTTCTGTCTTGCTTCCTCCCTTCTGTCATGACCCTTGTGTACGTCCAGGTTATGGCTTTGCTAAATAGGCCCATTATTTTTAAGAGGACAGCACTGCAAAGATTTGTGCATGCATATCGTGCCTTGTAAGCCATACAAAGAGTTAATTCCCCTTTCAAGAAGCCTTCAGAGAACTCAAATGGCATGAAGCCAGTAAAACCAACCTCTCCCCCTCCCCGAAACCTCCAAACCCTAAAAATTATGTAGAAGCAACTTCAAGCAGCCTTGGTCCAATGTAAGATTAGGGTAAGGAATCAACTACAGTTTTCAGATATATGACAGTAAAGGTGTCAAACTGACTGTTCATATATATGTGTGTATGTATGTGCTTATACATAAAAATTCCACTCAGTATTCCTCAATTTTGCTCGGTTTCAAGAGGCAAGGAAGGACATTTTGGGCATCCCTCTTTGCTCGAAGGACGGCCACCGCAGAAGCGGATGCCTCTGTGTGAACAACACCCTGCCTTTGCCATGCCGCCCCCGGGGAGCCGGCAGAGCACTGCCACTTTCCCCGCAGAGGAAAGAGGACGAAAGCCAACACGACCAACTCCCGGGGAAGGCCGGGGCGCCGCAGGCCCGCGCTGCTGCGCTGCCCGCGGTGCCCCCCGCGCCGCCCCGCTCAGCGCCCCCGGCCGCGGCCCCCACAGGGCCCCGGGGCTCCCCTGCACAGCCGCCCCCCGGGGCCGGGCCGGGCCGGCGCGGGCAGGCCGCGGCGTGTCCGCCGTGCGGCTGGCGGCTGTTCACGGGCGCCAGCGGCGGAGGGAGGTGCGCGCAGCGCGCACAGGGCAAGTTTGATGTTGACAAACTTCTTGTGGCAGCGAGACTGTGTCAGCACAACTTCCAGGAGGATGAGAGAGCAGCTCCTCGCAGGCGGCGGGAGGCGGCCGCGGGGACGGAACAGCAAATGCTATTCAGCCCGAGCAGTTTCAAGCCGCCCATGCTGGGGAATTACTGTAGTCTAGCTACGGCTCTTAGCGCTGGCTCTGTGTGTGTGTGTGTGTGTGTGCGTGCGTGCGTGTGTGCGCGCGCGCGTGCGTGTGTGTGTGCGTGTGCGTGCGCGGGTGCGCGCCCCGGCGGGCGGGGGAGCCGAGCGGCAGCCCGCGAGCGGCCGCGCCGGGGCCCTGCGCAGCGCGGAGGCCGCGGGCGGGGGCGCCGCGCCGGGCGCCGGCGGGTGGGGGCAGGGGCGGCCCCCGCGGGCCCCCAACTTGCCCGCACCCGAAAACTCCCTCTTTGTTCCCCGGTAGGGCTCTCCAAAAAAATGTATTCTCGGGCAGACTGACAGCTGGGGTCAAGAAACAGCTGCTGGAGTTAATGTTTCTTCCTCCCACTTCGTCTGATGGCGGTGCCCTGCCAAGACAAAGTGAGAGGGGGAGCGCGCTCCCGCCTTCTGCGTGCGGGCGCCGGCCGGGCCTCCGCGTAGCCCGCTCCAGGCGGCCGCGGAGCGCGCGCGGGCGAGGCCTGGGCCCAGCCGGGGGCCGGGGCGGCGGGCACGCGGGGACGTTGCCAGTCGCTATGTCTGAGGGTATCTTTTCCTCCCCTCTCCCGCTCGCCTCCAAAAATCTGACAGGCATAGGAAAAAATTGCATTTGTTTGCAAGGGCTGATTCACACTGCGGATCGTTATTCAGCAAGGGCTGCCAAAAACCTTGTTCGCTAGCGACTGGCCCAAGCCGCGAAGTTGCTGCCCAAATCCGGATCCGCGCCGCCGCGAAGTTTGGGGCGGCCGGGTCCAGGCTTTGGGGGCGGCCGGCGGCGGCCCCTGCGCTGACCCCGGCCTGGCGCGGACATTCCTCCCCCGCCGGCGCCCGGCCGCGGCCGCCCCGCGGGCCGCAACGGTTTCGCGCGCGCCCCCCGCCGCCGCCGCCGCGGGCCGCAGCGGCGCTGCCCCCCGCTGTGCCGCTGCCCGCGTCGCGGTGGGAGCGGTGCCAGCGATGCTCCCTCCCGGCGAGGCCGCTTCAGGCTCGCCACTCCCAGGCGGGCTGCGGGAGGAAAGCAACGGGGCTCTTCCCGTGAGGGGCCGTCGAGGGTTTGTCCCCAGGGACTTCGTGAGGTCGCGGGCGCCCCGCGAGGCCTCGGCACGCGCTGAGCTTCTCTCCGGTGCCACGCAGAGGGCCCCTCTCACACGCATCACTACCCCTAAGGCCCAAAGCCCGTCCTGCTCAGAGGCCCAGCTCACCAGGGCCTGGAGAGCAAGTGGTGTGAGCTTTGCTCCCGCACCGGGGGCCTGATCCTAGCCCCAAGTAAGTAAGTCAGTTCAGAGCTTCTCCGAATTTGGGTGGACCTGAAGGCGGTTTGGGTTTAGATGTACTGCTGGGCTGGTCCTCCTTGAAGGCACAGTAGCTCAGGTTTCAAAAATAATTTTTTAAATACATACTCAGAGGTTATTTGAATTCTAAAAAATGTTCAGTGTTTAGCAATGGCCACTGGCTCAGCTGCTCACCACTTCTGAAAACCAGTCTCCTAGATAAGTACATAAGAACCTATCTTTGAGCACTCATTTTTTTAAATGTTGGGCAGTATTTCATGTCAGAGAATAGTAACATTGAGTCATTCTGTTTTTCCCACTAAAGACTAGACAGCCCCTCCACTCATATTTTATGCATGTCAGATCAGTCCTGCTATCTACAGAGTTATGGTTGCCGTTAACTGTAGTATTCTGATACTTCATCATCGCATCAGCCATTGCTTAATGTCATGACACATTTTACTGTTGTGACACAGCTTCATCATGTGATGTTGCATTGACTCTCATAGATCTTTAGAATATTTATTTATTCACCATTGCCACAAAGATATCTATTCATAAATGAAATAAATACATCATGAGTACTATTGACATCCCTGCAAACATAGCTTGTGAGAGACTCATTAAAATCAGAGCTGTCCAGAAAGCCCTGCTGCCTCCTGGCTAGCTGGCCTATTTCATTTCTTCCCTAATTCCCTGTCCAAGATAGTTCACTATTCCAGCCTATTGCATTATATCATTCTGTGAACTCCGCTCCGTCTGCTGCTTTTTCCAGACTGGTCCACTTTGCTCTTTCAGCTGTATTCTCCACACAGCTCTGTGCCCAACTCGACTACTTGCTGCTAATTAATGCCCAAGTTTTTTGCTATTGAAAAAAGATAACACTCTGATTAGATATACACACATGCACATATACCAACATTAACTCTTCTGTTTCTGAAAAATAAATGACATGAAATCCAGATGCTGAAAGATCAGTTAGAAAATTCCCATTGACTTCAGTGAGATCAAGATTTCACATGGGGTACCCAGAGCTTTGTACCTTTAACATTCGCCCATCAAACAGTAATTTCTATTTATCCTAATTTACCCTTCCTATTTAATTCCATAATTCTGATGAAACAGCTCTACATATTTCATTTCCTCTGAGGGGTTTTCTCAGCCAAATCCTTGCTACTGCAACCTATACAAAACTGAATTTTCATTCTTTCTTTTTTCAAGTTTTTCTACAATCTCAGAAGAATTAACACCTTTTGATCTTGCTATTTAGAGATTTTTATTTCAAACACTCAAGTAGCAGTTCATGACAGTTAGCTTCTTGAGTTTTGCTGCAGTCTTCCTTTTTCATGCAAGTAGCTTCCAAGTATTAGCCACTATATGTCCAAATTTTTCTCAGGTTTAAATAACATGGAACTTGGAACAATAGGTAAAGGGTAAATCAAGGAGGAATTCGGTCTAGAAGCTCCATGAAGCTCTAAACTATCATCTCCAAATGTCATGAAGGTCATGAAGAGAAATCATCCACTTCTAAGACGTAGTGGGACAGCACAGTGATTTAGCACATCAAAAACCTGATTTGGGGAGTTTGCTTCTAAGTCAAATGGGAGTAGGAGAGAAAGAGTGTTTTCATCCTCAGGCAGAGGAGAGACAAGCTGTGACATGTAGTGTTTTAATTTTACATTTGGAGGAGCTGTTTGTAGAGTCTTTTTGATAATCCTGGAAGAAGCCAGTTGTCCTACAGAAGCCTGCAGAGGAGTCTGTGCAAGCATCTCCATTTGCAGGGGAAGGAAAGAAGGGAATTTATGAGGAATCGGTGGACTTCTTGTATACAATCCTAACGCCTGAAGCCAAATAATTTTTTCATGTTACACCTTTAGAGACTTGCACAATGTAACTGAAAAGTGAATCTTTGCCTTTTGGGGTCCTTATTTTAATGCTTGTCTGAGCCTTATAAGTTATTCATAACTAAAAATCAGTCATTTTAAGATATTATTTCCAAAAAGTATATGATCTTTTTGATGCACTGGCAGGAGCCAGGCAGCATTTTGGACAGTTATGTCTTCATAAAGATTGCTTAGTGCAGTTCAGTCCTCACTTGGTATGCCAAAGCTGATTCCATTGTTTGTTGCTGAAAAAAGATTGGGAGCTTCTGTTCCCAATGTCTGATGCATAAGAACAGTGGAACGGTCAATGGAAATGAAAGTTTACAAATTCACTACCAATAAAAGAAAATACTAGATCAAACCGCATGATTTTAGACAAAGGAACTCATTGCCACTATAGATAATCAAGGTCGAGAACTTCCCAAGATGCAAAGAAAAAAGCTCCTACCTTTTACATGGGTAACAAGAATGTTCAAATCTGTAACAGCTAAACTAAAACAAGTATGTACAGAAGGAGATACAAAACTTGAGGTTCCAGATCCTTAGTCAATCTGAAAATAAGCACATGAGATAAAGATAGATACTAGGCAGATTATGACACATCTTTACTGAGGATTCCTTGAACTTTTACTTGAAACATCTGATTCTAGCTCCTACTGAGACAGATTAAAGAGCTGAAGAGAATAGATCTTCTCACTAAATGATACACCTATGTTTGTTCTGAACTAAGAAGAGATTGCAGATTAATGAGTTGTTTCAAGCAATGTGTGGCCATGTGGCCAGTGTATAACATTCTCACTTCCCCTGTGACACTTGGTTAAGCATGATTACCTTAGGATGTAGGCACATGAAGAAGTTACCGCACGGTAAGTTAGGGTGTGAATTTACAACTCCTGTGGTGGAACTGCCTCTGTGTGTGCATAATATGAGGGGTAAACTACCTTAGATTTCTTCACTGTTATCCCTGAGTGAAGGTGTGCACACAGGCTGTTACCGTGGAGCAGGTAATCCACTAAATTCACAGTTTCACTTTACCCTGTGTTCAGGGTCAGGACAAGGTTCTTCCACCCTACTGAGGTGTTGTAGATGCAGACACCTACCACACTTTGCTTAAGGCTGCTGGAGAGAACAGGCTATGAATGACCTGCATTGATTCCTCCTGCTGAAGGACAAAGTAGGTAGCCAGGGAAGTCAACCCATTGAACTGGGCAAACAAAGCTGTGGTAGCCTGAACTGCTGTTATGGAACAGGTGAGAGTATCTTTCTAATTTCTATCCATGTTTTTACCAAGCAAAAAAACAAAAATAGAGAAATGATAATCACTAAACTTGACAATGCATTTTTCAGTATATCTCACTGTGCTGCTCAGATTTGCCCCAATGTAGGCAGCAGAAATACGCATTTTAGGACACTTCCAAATTCAGCCTGTGTAGATGACTGTTACAGGGCACAAGGTTGTTATCATATCCATTTAGTCATTACTGAGATTTTTGCTGTGATTATGAAAGTTGGGGTTACACCTTTTATCAGTATGCTAAACTAATGCTGTGTGCCAAATGCTGCAGTAAATCTTCACCAAATCAAAACTTACTCTAATACTCATAGGAGATTTGTCTCCCACTAGCTTTGGTTCTGCAGTTTCATCCAGTGATCTGAAGTTTCATTAGTGTATTAGGACACAAATTAGTGGACTCAGTCTTCAGCATTGACTGATACAGCAAGGAAGTCACAGCTGACATACGATATTTATTCCCTCCATTATCCTAGGGTTGCCCCCAAGTAAAGATAGGCATAACTGATATTTAAGTGATGCAGATTAATTGTGTCCACTGATTGAATGGAGATGAAAATTTTTAAAAAGCACCTAAGGAACTTAAGCACTTTGTGACACTATCACATGTATTTCTTCAGTGATTTAAGCAGCCCTCCTCATTCCCAGCCCTTGTTCCTGTACCACCCACTGCATTGTGCTGGCACAGCTGTTTGGCTGTGGGCGGCCCAGGGGTGGGAAGAAGCAGCTGGAGGGGTGGGAGAGCTGCTTACACCGGCTTAAGCAGCTCTGGCGTCAAATGTGTAACCATGGCCTAAGATCCCCTGAAGTTGCTTAGAAGGCTAGGCCATTCAGTTTTCAGATCTCAGCTGAATTACTCCAGTATTTTTTTGTACATTAGGTAGGCAGTAACTGTAGTATTTCAGACGCCATTGTATGCTAATTGTTGGTAAATGTTGTCTTATTCATGGTGACTGTTCTGTATCAGTTTTCATTAGAAATGTAACATAAACTGGAAGCATAGAAAAACAGCAACAGCAGCAATTATGCATGTGATCATCACAGAGAGTTTCAAAATTTTGCCTCAATAAAGCCTGAGCGGAGAGAAAGCAAATTCTTCTACATGAATTTGGTTTACTTTACTAAATGATGGCAATTATCAGTGGCATTAAAATATATTATTTTGGTATTTTTCACATAATTCTGTGACAGTGAGGATTCTGCATTAAAAACATCTTCTGCTAATCTGAAAAGCACTGTCATACCCTAGATAGTAATGTTCTGGAAAAATTCCCTTTCCTCCAAATTGTTAGAAAATTTCCTGAGAAGCTTCCAAGCCAGTCTCTATCATCTAAAGGAAGAAAATAAATTAATTAATAAAAGTTCCTCTTAATATTTGGTCCAGAGAAAGTGCTTAAGGGGCTTTTCAGAAGACAACGATTCTCGTGCAGCTGATGATTCAATAGAATCAAAATATGCTTTTTTTTCTTTCTTTAAAAACATCTGGTAGAAAATCTGCTTTCACAAGATGCTGAAAGGCTTTCTTAAATCCCCCCAAATTCTTTCTAATAGCTTCTGTAAGTATCTGTGGAGCTTCAGTAACTCAGGAAATTTTGATACTATTAAATTGCAGAAATTTTCACATTTTTAATTATTTCCTCAAAACTGGGCCTTATTTTAACAAGCATTTCAAAACCCCCCTTTCAAGTTAGCACCAAGGTCATCCTCCTGTTCTACAGGTTTTTTCAGTAGAGTTCTTGATGACTTCTGGTAAAATTACATTATGTTAAGGGAGTCTTTTTGATTATCTGCCTTTGCAAATATCAGAAAAATGAAAGAAAAAAGCCTTAGCCATCTTTTTAAAAAGTACAGAAAACTCAGTGTTGGAATATATGTTTTTTTACATGCTTGATGATAATTTTGGTCAGGTCAGAATACAGCCGCTGACTTGCCGTTTTGAGTCAATGATGTGGACTGCCTTCAGAGGTCTAAATGAGTTATCCAAGAGTTACCCAGGTTTCAGTTATACCAGAGTTCAAGTGCATTTTTATCTTCTTCCTGGTTTCAGCCTACACCTGTACTATTTTCCATACTTGGTCTAGGTCTGTATTAGTCTGGGGTTTAAGCATACTCTTAAGTCCTGATCCTTTTTGAAGCCTGAACTTCAGCTTCCTGCTATGCCTCTAGTCTTGAAAAAGCCAGATGGCTCTGTATGCTGAGGAACTCAGGTACAGGTGCAAAATGGCTCACGCTTAAACTCTGATTCTACGGTGAGTGCTGAGGCATGACATGAACTGCATGGCTGTGAGACTTAAGCCCAAAGTCAAGCATGACTATGCAAGGCAAGATAGTAACCGACAGTGCAGCCCTCAGATTTCAGGCCTAGTGCTTCAACCCATCTTCAGGGAAATCCCACACCTCCTTCTTTCTGTCATGGTCAGTACTTGTACTTCAACCAAACAGGTACTTAAATCTTTTCCTTCTGCCATAATAATATGCATGAGTCAGTCAAGAATTGCTTACTTAGCAGTGGAATAAAGTATTGGGGGAAGAAAGGCCTCCAAAAAAAGTATTTTACATACGTATTTATCTTATCCAAACCTCTATCCTTTCTGACTGTAAGCCAGATGTTCCCCCATGTCTCAGTCTGGTTCCCTCAAACAAGTACCTTCCTCCATGTGAAGGCTCTTTTTTAAGCCTGCCAAAGGTTATTATTTGATCTGTTTTAGCCAGCACTTTCCTTTCTTGCTTCAAACCACTTATAGGTTAGCCGAAGAGAAGGAACAGTCTTTAAAATTCATTGTCCTGGTTTATCATTGTTAATTGTGATGGCATAGGTTTGCAACCATGGTTAGGAGGACATTAAATTAGATACAATGATAATTTGTGACAAGAGTCCACATGTGTTAGAAAAAAATGCAGATCAGGTCAAAAGCCTAAAAGTAGGATAGGTAGACATATACATAATAGGGTTATAAGAGGGACAAGAAGGAGTACGAGGCAATCTATCTACTCAATTTCTTACAATTCTGTATAGCAAAAAGTATGGGGATTAACAGGAAGAGCTGATAGTCTTAGTACACAATCAAAATTATAACTTAATTGGCATAACAGACACTTGTTTGACTAATTTACATGACAAGAATATTAATATGGAAGGGTATAACTTGTGGAAGGAATATGGAAGGGTGGTGTTTTCTTGCATACCAAGAATATACAATTTTTCTAATGTCCAGGGTGTTAAAGAAGATAGATGGGTTGTAAATTCATGGGTGAAAGTAATAGGAGAAAAATGAGGATGCCATGACAGTATAGGTTTTTGTAGGCCACTGAACCAGGAAGATGAAAAGAATGATGTTTTTGTAAACTGAGAGAATCATGTGAAAGCTCCAGATTTGGTGAAATGCAGGAATTTATCTGCTCAGGACATCTATTAGGAAACCAGAGAAATAGGAGACAAACCAGCAAATTCTAAGAGTGTGTTGGGAATAAATTCTTAGAATTTTGGAAAAAGAGGTGGCTCTTCTAGATTTGATTCAAGCCAACTAGATGAAACTAGTTGAGAATGAGAAGGTGTAAAGCAGCTTGGGCATTAAATGTCAGAGTTCCTAATCCTTAAGCAAGGAAGGAAAAGTAAAAACAGTGGACCTCAAGAACTAATTATTCAATAAATTCACAGAATTGTAAAGATAAATTTTCTGGGAAATAAATCTAAGAGATTCAGTAGATTTGATAGTTCCTTATAAAAATTATATTAAAGGCAGAAGTGTAAACTCTTCTAATGCAGAAGCATGTTAAAAAACCAATGTAGCTAAATCATGAGCTTTTCAATGACTTAAAACACAAAAAGGAAGAGTACAGGAAGTTGGAAACTTGGCCAGATTACAAAAAATAAGTATAAAAACATGGGGATGAATCCGAAAGGTTGAGACAAAAAATGAAATACAACTAAAAATAAATATAAAGGATAACAGGAAAGTATTCTAAAAGTGTTTTAGCCTGAAGAAGAAAGCCATGGAAAGAGTTGGTCTACTTCTCAAAAGGAAGAGAAAGATTCTGATACTGAAAAGGCCGATGCTTTTTTGTTTCCATCTTACCAACAACACCAAAACCCATGATCAGACAAGAAAAATAATCAATACCAAAGATAAAGGGGTAAGAACTGAGATTAAAATTGGGAGAGAAAAAATCTTGGATACCTGAATAGCTTTAGATGTATCCAAATGAGTCTGGTGAAATTCAGCCTGGGGTATTTTGGGATCCAGCAGTGGCAGTCGCAGAATTATTACTGGTTATTTCTTAAAGAGCATGAAAGATGGCTGAGGTTCCAGAACACTGAAAAGGGGCAAACATATTACCTATATTTATAAATGAGAGAAGAGAAACTTAAAAGATCTGTCATCTTAATGTCAATCCTGGACCAATTAATTAAACTATTTACATGCCTCTAAAAGACAACAACGAGATAAGTAGCAGCCAACATGAATTTGTCAAGAGCAAATCATGTCAAACCAATCTAATTTTCTTCTATGACAGAGTAATGGGCATTAAGAATAGGAGAAGGCAATAGGCATCATACATATTTGACTTCAGTAGGTTTTTGGCACTATATCATGTAATACTCATACACAAGGTAGAGAAACACAGTTACATGAAACTACTATTATGTGGTAAACAACTGAGAGAAAACAGGTATCAGAGGTTCATTTTCAAATTAGAGGTACATATCAAATGTTTCTGTGATTTCAAACATGGGTCTGTTCTGGTCAAATACTATTTAACAATTTTAGTAATGACTTAGATAACAGAAAAGAAAATATTTCTTAAATCTGAAGATAACAGCAGGTATAGGGGGGCGGCAGTCATGTTCAAGGACAGGGTTAGAATTCAAACATTTTTGACAAATTAGAAAAATAATCTGAAAAACAGGATGAAACTCAACAAGGACAACTGTAAAGTTTCACATTTGGGTGGTAGTAATCAGTTGTGCAAATACAGGATAGGAAGGACAGGCTTTATACAGCAGAAAGAAATACCAGAGTTATAGTAAATAACATAATAACAGTAAATAATAGTAAATAATAGTAAATAAATAGTAAATAATAGTAAATAATAATAATAATAATAGTAAATAATAAATAGTTTAAAAGTTTAACAAGGGTCCGCATCAGGCTCTCACAAAAAAGATAGACATTATTCAGAGACGTTTATTTGGGATCACCATCTATAAGACTTGAGAAGTAATCTTGCTTTACCTTTTCTGCTGATAGAGCCTCTACTGGTATATTCTATATAGGCGTTTACTCACAATTCAAGAACTAATTAGAAAAGAGCAACAAGAATAAGGTCTAGCAAACATCATCTATGAGGGAAGAGTGAAGGAAATGGGGCTGCATAGTCTATGTAGGAGAAGGTGGAGAGAAACATTATAAGAGGCTTAAAAAGCCTTAAAAAGTAGCTGCAAAAGAAAGGCAATGCATTCTCTTCCATGTTTACTAGCAGATTAAACTGCAGTTAGGGAGAGACTGTTTAGATATTAGGAAATCTTTCTAACAGTAAGGCTAGTGAAACACTGGAATAGATAGCTTAGGACCAAATCCTCATCACTGGAGTTTTCTGAGATCAGATTAGACAAACATCTGTGCAGAATGATGTCCCTAGAACTGAATCTGCACTGAAGCAGTGGCATGGACTAGAAGATATTCCAGATATTTCTCATGATTTGTCTGATTTAACAACTTTAAAGTATTACAGAAGAGGTGGGGTTAGTTAATCCAATTTATCCTTAGCTGCCTATTTTTTCAGTCATTTTCCTTTGGTTTGAACTAATATAGCCATAAAATATTAGAATAACCAGATCAACATACAAGAGCTACTGCAAAGCATCTTCAAATCTGTCACATCCCTATGAGTGATGCAAGTTAAAATATAAGAAGTTGTATACTCATTTTGCCCCTTACATGGGTTCTGAGGTTTTAATAAATTTACCTGAACAAATGCAGCATACATTTAATCTAGTTATATTAGTCTCATATGAGTGCTGCAGATCTCTACAGCTACTTCTTATTGACTGTGGTACATGTATTAATGAATAAAAAATTGATGAGCTATAGCCCTTCTTCCTTGCTTCCTTTCCCTCCTCTCATCAATGACTCAGCCAGTGAGCTAATAGAAACTTTACTGGGCAACAGAAGCTTACACAGAAGTAACCGCCAACATGTTGCAGAGGCTAGAAACATATGGATATGAAGTGCTGAAAAAAGTTGCAGGTGCTGGGAGTGGAACTCACTAAAGGACAAAAGCATGTTAACTGCTAAGAAATTTGTTTTTTCATATTCAGTATTTGTGATGCTCAACTCATGATCAGTGGGAGCCAGTATTAAAATATTTCTGATCATTAGCGTCCGAAAACAACATATAACTTGTGTTATATGTGCAAAGCCATAAGCAAGAAGTATTTCATTTGTTGCCTTTCTTGAATAAGGTGTAGCGAAAGTATGGAATCCTGCAGGTTGTGTCCGTGAGGAGAGAAGCAGATAAGGGAGCTGGTAACTCTGACATAATCCAGTTTATTTACCGAGAGTGTACACAAGACGAATGAAAAAAAAAATCACTTCTTCACTTTTTCTTTGCACTGCTCTACATGTACCCCTGATACTGTGCCTGGTGCTTCCTTGCTCTTAGCTTCCCTGTTTTTTTGCCCATTGCATTCATAGATATGAAAACAAACATCAAAGAAATCTCTAATTCATTAATGTCTAACCTCCATACCCCTCTGTGTTGTATCTATAAGGCCCAATAGGCAACACAGTGTAGCCTTATTTCCTGTGTTCTCCATAGTGGCCTTTATTGTTTGATTTGGCTGGTTGCACAGAGTCCTTAGCAGTTTCTTTACGTTTACACTGCATAGTAGATGCCTGTTAAAGTGACCGGTTTTAATTATGTTTAAATCAACCAATAACGTAACAGACATGTCTGTCTCTGACACACTGAGTAAAAAAATGTTGGGAATTGTACAGGTTAAGGCAAATACACCTACACTGTTCACCCTGGGCCTGATCCAAAACTCACTAAAGTCAATGGAAATACTGCCACTGATGTCAGTGAGCTTTGGATCAGGACCAAGGCTACTCCAGTCTTTACTCAGATCTTACTCTGGCAATTCTCCCATTGAAGTCAATGAGATTATTCCCTGGTATAATAGAGCTCACTGTCAGGAAGATTTTAATGATATTCAACCTACATTTTCCAAGTCTTAATATCACCCCATTACTCCTAGTTATATCTCATTATCTTCTTCCTTTCAGGGACCCAATCCTAACCTCCTTAGTCAGGCAAAACTCCCACTGACTTCGATTACGGAAACAGGATCTCACTGTGATCTTTACTATTTGGAGGCTGCTGTAATGCCCCCCCGTGATGTCATCATACAGGCAAACCATGCATGGTATTTTTACTTGGGAAGACTGAAGTATTGAGCCTATACTGAAGAGGAGAGAAAAATGAAAAGATTTTTCAGTACAATTTCAAGACACACAGCAATATGAATTTTTAAGTAACATTTGATCTTATAAAAACACTTTATCATCTTTCCATCAGATGTACATCCTCACAACTATATAAAAATCTGTAGTAAAATTATTGTAAGTAGTTTCTTTGATTAAGAACTCAACATTTGTGGTTTAGAATAGCTTTATAATTTGCTGTGGACAAGACAGATAACGTGATACCTCTTTTTCAACAATCATTTATTATGTATAGTATGGCCTTTCTGGATGGTTGGATTGGAACATGTCCTAAATTACCAGAAGTTAAAAATTTCTCATACATCCTAAAAGAGGTAATTTTCTATAAATTTGTATTAAAAGCTTAGATCTTATTCAGAATTAAAACATCATGTATCTCTGATTGTCTTCATGCAAATAAACTTTTGCACACTTATAACTGTATTAGTTTAAAAGGTTAAGCTGAAGTGGTACAATCTCATTAGTTTCTCCTCTCAGTGCGTGATGTGCCAGAGTTCTGAGAAAAGTATACAGAGTCCCTTCCCCTCCATCCAGTCACTGAACAAAAGGCAAGCAAGACAGGAGACACTACCAGGGCAACCTGGTTAAGGTGGTACCTGTGGCTAATGGGCTAAAACAATATATAGCATGTCAGGGTAATGCAACACCAAGCCCCCAATCCCCTGGATAGATATCATAGTCAGTAGTAATTTTGCAGTTTGTAAAATCCTTGGAGTAAGAACCCTCTTTTTATTTGTGTTTTTACAGCAATGGGCACTGAATGATTGCAATTTTATGGTAGTACAGTAGCACTAATGATAATAATAAATACTAATACTAATTAAAGGGTGTGTGGACATTTTACAGTACATAACAAATACTCCAAAATATGTTACCACCCTGGATACTGTGTGCTTCCCTATTCTGCTCTGGAGAAACAGTATGAATCCTTCCAGCATGAATATTCAGGACTCTCTAGTACGGACATGATTTTGCCCATTAGGGATATCAGCTATGCCCAACAGCTATGGCAAATCATTTTTTCTCTACATGCTAGATTTCTCTACTTTTTGTCACATACTAGTGATTAGTCACTTTGATATACATGTGTATTCCCTTTGCTATTAGTCATTCATTTTTTAGGAACTGCCCAGATATCCTGTAGATTAAATATGTAAAACATTATTGCGTGCTCTGTCTTCCTTGCTGTTGTCCTTATTTGCTCCACCCACTCTAATACTATGCTGGTTTACAACAAATGGAGATATGGCTCTCAGATGACAGTCCAAATCTATTTCTCTAATAAGATCAATCCAAACACTCCAATGCCTGTGCAGTTAAGGAATTCTTCAGGAATATTAAACTGAAATTCAGCATATTCAAGAGGTGTTTACTCAGCCACTGAGTAAGTTTACTTCTTTATTCTAGTCCATCTCTCCTTTACAGATATGAAGAAGCACAAATAACTAAGATACAAAACATATGCTAAAGAATGACTTGAAGTGTGCATCCACATTATCATTTTTAATTCTGATAGTTTGCTTTTGAAGTGAATCTTCCAGTTTTCCTAATATACCATTCTTTTGTTTGCATCATGAAGCATGCAAATTGGATTCCTTTCAGATTAAGCTAAACAGAAAGATGCACCCTAAGAGCCCATCCAATTTGTTTCAATGGACCATTCAGTCGGTAGGACCAGACTAGAGTTAGTCTGAGTTAAAGGTCCTAGAATATACAGTGTGGACATCCGGTCCTCAGCACCAACTCTGTTGCTCTGTAGATCTGCTTCACTGCACTGCACTATTTGCTAATAGAGACATACCTTAAGTTGCCTGTTTCAAAGAGAACAGTCCTGTAGTGTCCTTTCCATTATCTCTTTTCCACCTAGTCTCCTGCTATCTCGCCTGATCCTTCTTTGACCACATAGTGATGGTGCAGCTTTTTCAATAAATTAGTCAGAAAGTTGGTAGATAAGGAAAAAATGAGGGTCACCAGAGTCTAGACACTGCCTTAGCTTGTTTACAGAACCTCTCTAGAAAGAGAATGGGGACCAAATTCACCCCTCAGGATTGGATATCCTGCATGAAAAGGGCAATATTAGCTTGTTCAGAAACAGCGTCAGCTTGGATGTTGAGCCCTCTCTAGCATTTAATTATCAGTAGTGAATTAGACAGTCATATTAATTCATTGTGTGTATATCTATCACTTATTGTAGCTACATTCTTTCAGAAACTCATATATTAAAAAAGTCCAGTTAAATTCAGACATGTTTGAAAAGCATCTGATTTTGCAGTCAGCATGATATGAATACCATTTTCATCTGATATTATATGAGTTTCATAGAAAGATAGATGTTGGAGTGGCAGCATCTCTTATTTCCATTAATCTTCTTTTCCTCATTAGTAACTGACCTGGAGCAGTAACAGCCACTCACAAATTCAAGCAAGTAAAACAATCTGCTTTTCTAGGCCTAGTGTTTTTTGCTGCATTGAGCCTTAACAGAGTAAGCAGCAACATGTCTGCTGGAAACTATTTACAACTCCACAGAAAACAGCTTTTTCCTGCTTTAGTTTCACCTTCTTAGGCACTCCAGCCCTAATACAATAACCTGATCCACATATACGAAAAACTCTGTTCATATTCTGATCCTGGAAAATTAACAAAAAACATATAAAAAACAAGCACAGTAAAGCACAGATGATAAATGTGTATGTTTAGCATAACAGATCCCAGTATCATTATCTCCTGAATATTCTTTCCAATTCAGGTTGATTTTGTACATCTCAACTGTGAGGACATATCTGGTGAAACCAAAAAGCTACAATGAAGAAACAATGCACAAGAAATGCTTATAATGTAATATGAAAATAGTGTTGGGGGTTTTGATACTCTGTAATAGACAGCACAGAATTTTTTAGTGAAAAGATAATTTGGTATTAAAATTGCACAGTATTTAATGTAATTTTGATAATGACAGTAAAATATTATTTCTGTAATGCAAGCTAATCATAAACTTTATTTTTTCTCATTCAAATGAAGTATGTAATATATCCAAATGCTGTAACTATTGTACATTTTTAAAAGAACTGTGATATGGACTACTATTAAATATTATTATATTTCAAATATATAACAAAAACTAGTGAAGTCACAGTATAAACATATTGAAATGCCACGTTGCGTTTATTTGGAAAATAATGAATCCTGGGGGAGCAAGTCAAATTTTTTCTTCTAGACAGTTTTATTACAGATTTTTAAAAAGGTGAACCTTAGGAACTCTTTCCCCATGTTTAGTTGAAAACTGAAACTGTGATGGGTTTTGACCTTCCAAAGATAAACAGTAATTCCCATGGATACTTAGTGTTCGCTTTGCTTCTTGCGTTGTTTTATCGGGCTTCTGAAACAAAGGGGGGTTAATCTGTTAAAGATCTGTTCAGAGTGAAATTGCACTAATGTTAAAAGCACTGTTTTGTTTGTGGCATCTACACATTTGCTGTTTGTGCAAAATGTAATGTTGTACCAATCATATAATATCTTAAAGGAATTTTGATACATGGACTAGTTAGAATGAAAGGAGTGTTCAGAGTAATTTGTGCAAGTTAGTTCAGTCAGTTTTTAATATGGAATATTGTTGCCTTTTTTTTTTTCCTAAGGGTGCTTTCCTCCTCTCCTACACTGGAGAGTTGCACTCATATGCACCATGAGCAGAACAGACTCCATTATGTGGCTTGTACAGTTTCCACAGTAGGCTATGTAATCTGGGGCACCGCAAAACATACTTTGATGTTTTTAACTTATGGTGCTTTTCTCTTTACAGCTGGCGAGTGGAGTGGCACAGATAAGTCTGCACCACGTCATGGGGATCTTTATGTAAACTGAGGTGAGTGTTAGATAGATTATGACTTGCGTTGTGCCCCCTTTGATCTATGCATATATTCCTATTTGATCCCTGCACAACACATTCAGCCATGTACTGAGCAGTTCTTTCTCCTTTGTCTGAGGCTGCCAGATACTACATTGGACATTCTCTTATGTTTTTTCAAATGTATGTTTAAAGTTGAAAATATATAATGTTCCCTTATGCTGCTATATTTCATTTGCAAAGATATGTTTTATATGCTGTAAATTTTACTTCTTACCAAAAATATATTATCCTGGAAGCAAACTGAGTCAAATGTTCTCAGTGTGCCTGTAATTTCTTTGCAATTGTGTGAGGTGTGAAAATTCACTTGACTGTTCTTAGTGAAAGATCTGAAGGGTGGAAGATAGAAATTGTTTTACTTCTGCCAAGCAAACATGGAGAAGTATAGATTATGTATATCATTTCTGGAGAGAAGATGGAGGAGATGTAGTTCCAAAAGACATCCTCAGTCTCAAAGAAAAAGAAAGGGACCTAGGACAAGTATTTTCATTTTTTCATGATGTATATATAGAAAAAGTTTATTAGAACAAAGGATAAAATAAATGGTCAAATGAGGTAAATTAAAGTTTTAGATGATAAAAATATGCACAATGCCCCAGGTACAAACTTCGCAAAACATGGGATTTCTACACTTCATGACAGAAACCAGAAATGAGCTTTTATGGAGTGGATGAAAGGTCTTTGAGGCTTTTTTCAAGTGGATTTAAGGTAATTTTTACTCTTTCTTTGAAAATGGTGTTCCACTCATAAAAGCAGGCATTAGATTTCATGATATTACATTTAGTCATGAATTAAATGTGAGACTCACCAGAAAATATCTGAGTTGGTATTGGTGATTTGGTATTTCGCCTTCTCAGTCATTACCTTAGCATGGCACTAGGAGGCAATCTGCTATTAGAGGTGTCATCCTTCAGACATCAAAGTCTTTGAATATTGTGATCTTTCAAGCATCAAATGGCACTGTGCCTGAGAAGGAGTTTTAGTAATTTTGTTTGTGTCAGATTCCAGCCTGAATTATTACAGTCACCTTAGTGTCTTCCATATAAGTTTAGAAAATGGCAGATTGGTGATTTAGAATACCTTCCTGGGACTCGGACCACTGATTTAGCCATTCATGACAATTTCTAATACACTAAATATATAAGTGAGGTTAGGTGCTGGGATATTTAGACTGCAGGTCTTGACAGGGCTGAGATAGATACCCAAACTGCCTATGTGGTCAAGACACATGTTTCCTGGTACGCCCAGAAGCAGATCAGCTTAGACAACCTTAACAGAGAAGATGCATCTAGATTTATGCATCTATGTACTGTGGACATATCTAGGGTAGAAAGCAGCTAAAAGGGGGTTGAGGTTGAAGATGATGAGTCTAGATCCAGGTACCAACGGGGCAGTTAGTTAGAACTTAGGCTCTTAATGGAAGTGAACATACATGATAATACAAATGCTAATTACTTTGAAGAAAGAACATGGATGTTCTCAAACTGGGCACCAAAATGGGTTTCCTTTTAATTCTTTTTGCCTCAGTTTGCATCCTTTCTATTTTCATAGGTGTTTTGAAAATTAATTTATTAATTCTTTTGTGTCTTCAGATGTTATAATAATGAAAGCCACAGGAAAACCTAGGAGAAAGTTAATAAATAGCTTTGTTTTCACAACAGGGTCTAAAAAGTGTACTGTACATAACATTGTGGTCCTATATTGAAAAATGAGGGGGAACATATATTTACTAGCTTAAAAATCTATTCTATGCACTAAATTAGCAGTCCTTTCATAAAAGTAGCATAAAGTGTACTGAAAGATCGCATCAACCTGCGTATGGGTAGTAAATAAAGTTTCACAGGCAAGTTTCATAGGCTCATCATAGCTGTTGAATGCTTGATTTTGCAGCCTCACATAATTTTATCTTTATAAAGTTCTTTTGTTGTTTGGGAGCAAATGTATTTTTATATATTTCATAATTCTGTACAGAATATTATTTAGATAGTTTTGAAAGATTCTGTGCCTATCACAGAGAGACTCTGTAGTAGACCTGGAAACATGCTTTTAAAAATGTTTCCACAAGTGTTTACTAAGACAGAAAGCCGAATTTGATTTGGCTGTGTTTATGCTCCTTTTGTTTACTTTTTGTGAACATTTTAACTAATAGGTTTACTGTCAGGATTGTTTACAGAAACAGCACATTTTAAGCAAATATTACAGAAATTTCAAGGAAAATATATTTTACTCACAAATGTAAATATTTGCACTAAAATCTAATTATAAGCTTTACTGTAATATGTTTTATTATATAATCATTAAATCAGGAAATATGTATACGCACGTATGGTTTTGTATTCAGTTAGGAGCTACTGACTCCAGGGCTAAATAGCAACTATGCAGAGGGCATTGAAGATCACCCCCTTGAAGCTCAAGAATTCTAGATATTAAGTATTTTCAACAATATAATTTAAATACTTAGACCTTTCCATTCCGTTAGATACTGCCCTTTGCATAAGCCGATCTTAAAGTCTGTGTTTCAAGCATTGGGATGTGTTGTGATATTGTTAGGTAGATCAAAGAATGCTAGAAAATTAGACACTGCACAATTTTCAAAGAAAACAGAATCTCGAACCTGGATTGTGACATATGTAACAGAGAAAAATTTCTAATAATTTGGGTTTTCCAATCTGTTTAAATGTAATTCTTTACTTATAAATTCTCTTACAGTTTTGAAATCTAACATAGATTTTTGTCATGTTTTTAAAAAATCTCACTTTACCTTTTAGAAAAGAAATAATAATCAAGTTTGTGTCTCTCTAATATAAACATAATTAACATCCATGGTATATGGAATTAATGCTGCCTGTAAGGAAGGAGCTTCACAATTAAATCATGGGTTTGCTGCTGTGCAGTTTGAGGACATGAGCTTTGCTCACAAGACAATGGGTTTATACTCTATATTCCATAGATTCTCATTACATGTCTTGTGTCAGCGAAATTATATTAAGCAATCTCAAAACTTGCACCAGCTCATATTAATATTATTTATAAGACAAAATGGTCCTTGATATTGTGCTTCTACTCATTTTCAGAAATCATTATGCTCTAGAATGTTAATATTAAAGTTTATATATGATAACATTACTATTTCTTTTAATAATTTCCAATAAAAGCAACTACTGTTTTAGTGACTCATTTTATTTTCTTGTATTTCCTGGCAAGTATTGCATGTCTTTTTAAGGAATCCCAAAGTAAGTTGGCTACAACTGAACTCAGAGGCTGATTCTATAGGCAGTGCTTACTGAAGGCTTCCATTTAAACCAGTGATCTGGACTGTATGGGGTACCTTTTATGGGGTACCTCTAAACTATGCCTTCTTGTGTTGAGACACTATAAATTAACATTAATAAGACTTGAAATATAATGGAAAACTGCTAATCATTAAATGAAAGAGAGTAGGGAAGAGAGAGAACGGCTGGAAAAAGAAGTAGAACACAGTCAGTCCTTTCGTTAACATGCTGTATCAACTTCAGCTCACAAAATGGCAGCTGCTTTGGCACACAACACCATCCTAGAAATCCATTACTTAGAAAACTATCAAGCAATAACTACATATGTAAAATATGCTACCATTTGTAGTTTTTATTTATTTTTATTTCAAGGAATAATTATAAGGAATAACAAGCAAGTTCAGATTGCATTTTGGCAAAATAAAAAATATTTCAATTTCAAATTCAGCACCAAATTTACTGTTGTTGAATAGCCAAAGCTCTCAGTGAATATAATGCATAGGTATTGCCAAATCATTCCAAATTGTATAATATTTGAAATATTTCACATGCAAGAATTGTGTTAGCCTACTCACAAAACAGGAAATCATGGAAAATGTAATTGTGCTGGTATATTTTGGGAAATACAGTAAGTTTTATTAATAGTTTAATTAAATAAAAATGTAAACCTCAGAGTATAAAAGTATATTTCCTATTGCCATTGTATCAAAGATATTTTAACTAAAATTTGAATTTCAGATGTTTGTAAATTATTTGTGGCCAATTTAACATATTCATTATTAGCTGTTGTGGTTTAGGACAGTAAGCATTTTCACTATTATCTGTTTTCAGGAAACAAAACATTCAGACCCAACATTGCGGGCTGTTCTTGCTCTGCCTGTTCTATATATAAGGCCGAGTCCTGAAGTTCAGATCCTAGTATGAATGTGAAATCTTTTCCTTCAGCATTTGTATTTGTTTCAGCACTCCACTTTGTCTACTCTTCAGTTTATATTTCCACCTAAAAGGGCCAAATTCTACACTTGTTTAAATCCATCTGACCCCACTGACCTCAACCATATTCTTACTCTGATTTACAGCTTCATTAGGATTTTGATGATGTAAATTAGAGTGCAATTTGGTCCAAAATCTTCACTCTAAATTAAAGAGTATATTCACCTCTTGGTGCAGGATGTGGGAGTATGTGCCTCAAACAGAGGATACACAACTAAAATTTGGCAGGCAAGGTCTCAGCTAGAGGGTTGAATGCACTTCTTTCCTTAGGTAAGCAGGCACACATTCCCATGTATCTTGTAAAATCAGTAACAGTTCTACACATGCATGTACAAGTGTATTGCTGTTTTTACAAGATACACAACAATTCTTATTCACATATCTTTCTGATGAGAGAATCAAGTCATCAGTCTAAATATATTTGATTTTACTTAAGTTGCAGGACTGCAGAAAGAATAGATGCTTACAAGCTCTTGGTGCTTTCTTTGAGTACCTG
The DNA here is from genome assembly GCF_036417845.1 of Apteryx mantelli. Lineage (NCBI taxonomy): Eukaryota > Metazoa > Chordata > Aves > Apterygiformes > Apterygidae > Apteryx > Apteryx mantelli. Next base: position 57,531,145 of record NC_090020.1, read on the forward strand.
TAGTACAAAAATAGGTCCTCCTGCATTAAAGGTTCAGTCCTAAAAATCTCTAATTAGGTGTATAGTGAACAAGAAAGTGCCCTTCAGAAGAACTCTTTTCTTTCCTTTTTTGGTAAATTATAAATCTTAAGCTTAAGGCCTGATCCAAAGCTCACAGAAGTCGGAGGAAAAATTCCCATTAACTTCAGTGGCCTGGATCAGTTCCTGAAAAAGAAAATACCACGTATCACTTACTCAGTATCTTCAATAAATTTAAGCCAGAAAACCTCTACTGCTTTTAAAGCACTGATCAGATATTAAACAGTAATTCTGAAGGAGTTAATATTTATATTACACAAATCCCATTATATTTAAATGCATTTTATAGCATAGAATGTGGACTGGGAAGTACAATAAGGAACATACTTAGTCTGCCCTTATGCTCTTTGTTGGATGTATGTGTAACTCATAGCAAAGAAGACCCATATTACCTGAAATCATTCTTACCCACAAAATTGCACCTATCATGAAAGAAGATATTTGGCAGAACTTGCTCCAAAAGAGCGATTTCCATATAGTCTTCTCTTAAAAAAATGTAGATAGACGGAATGTCTGGAGATCAGAGTGACCCTGGGCAGCTGACTTTATATGCTAAGCCAATTTAGCCATTCCCATCCCAATACCAATAAATTGTAAACAGTGTCACATAAATTATACATCATTAATGAAGCATGGTGGTGTGGCCAGTAATAGCAGTACCAAGTTTGGGGGATGCTTGACCAGCGACAGAGATTCTGCTTCAGTCAAACAGTGACACAACTCCCAGCAAGATCACTGGTGCAAGATCAGGCTGCATGTCACGTGGACAGCTTCAAATACTTACGCACAAAAGAAAGAAGTTAAGAATTTCTTGCTTATGTTAAATTAAGGCTGTTTGTTTTTGAGTTTATTTTAAAGTGTGTTCAAGCTTGATTACTTTTAGTAATAGGTGAAGTACTGCAGAGTCAAGGAGCAGAAGAATTTTTAAAGATCTTATGTAACTCTAGTGATAATTTAAAGTATATTAATTGGCAGGTGCTTCTCACAAATGAGGAGGTGACTTTCTGAAAATATATCTGCCCCTTGAGTATAACATGGCTTATTTTGTAGCTTTTATCAATGATAGAATTCAACACTTGTGAAAAAGAAGAAGGTAGCACTCAGAAAGAAGTAATCAAGAGGAAACTTTCCTCCCCAAAATGAAGTGAAGCAGTGAATAGACCAGATCGGGAAGGGAAGATGATCAAAACTAGGAGATTTGCAAATTCTGCACAAGTGTTCAGCATCCCGTCCCCCCCACACACACACACACACAATAAATCTGCCAGTAATTGCAAGTGTTTGGGACCCATTATCATTTCAATGTGATCACTCCATGAGTAGGGATTATTCACCCAAGTAAAGTTTACAGGATCTGGTCAGTGTGTATAGTATGACTGTTCTCCCAGCAAGACCATGGCTGGGCAGTGCCAAGCCCCATTGCCTGTGGGCTTAAAAAGACAGTTCTTGCAAAGATCAAAAGAAATCAAGTGTTTAATAATAGTGCTGTCAGTAACTGGTTTATATTCAGTTTCTCTTTTTCGCTTGAGACAGCTACCCTTACCAGCCAACAGAAAGGAACAGCTGGATCGTGCTACATACACATAGCTGAGAAGGAGGAAGAATCTGATGCTGTATACCTCACCTTGAGGGTGACAGACAGGACATTTTACTATAAATGTTTATGCATTAATACGCAGAAACCTGACTTAGTATGGTTTTTCTAGATATCTTAATTCTGCTGATGCAAAGTGAGAGTGAAATTACAGGTGCCAGTTTGCAATGTAGAATGCTGATAAACAACTTACCATTTTGCAGTGGCTGGTCACATCTGGAGCCTTTTGGGATGCAAAAGTACTGGAGGATTATTGCAAAACTTAAAGACACTTATGTTACCATAACTTTTGTTTTTAACCTAAATTAGTACATTTAATTTTTTTCTTTTGGAGGATCTTACTGGCTATATTACACGAACTTAGCTAACCAGCTAATTCAGGAGCAAAGCAAAAAGAGATTCAGACCTATAGCTTTTGTCAGAAAACTTTTCTAGTTTGACCTTAGACTGAGACAGGCTGATATAAAACCATGGATCAGTGGATTGTGTTCCATTAATTTCAGCATATTTTAAACTCTGTAATCTGCAGTTGCCAAATCTGACCTATCACTCTAAGTTAACATGCAGTGTTCAATACTATTATACAATGTGTTGAAAAGAATTGTATAATAAATTTGTGAATTTGTCTTTTTCCTCCTTTCAGATATTGTAATACTTTCATAACACAGCAAAATCAAATGAGAAACATGTAGAGACAGATAGACAGATCCACAACACACACATGACCACTGTGAAGGCTGTGGCAGTAAGAGTGCCTCCCTCTTCCATTTTGTTATTTTTATTGCTCTTCCTGTTTGGACCACGCTGACATAACATTCAGTTTGGTTTATGTATCACTGCAGTGTTTTACCATTATCAAAGCCCCCAGTTACCTTCTATTGAAAATCTCTACTGAAATTTGAGAGACTGTTATGAATTAATAATTATTTGTAATATTATTTGTCATTCTATTTGTTAATATGTGTATGGGAGCACAAAAGGGTTTGAGAAAGGTTTGATTCTTCATGATTCTAGTACACCATAGTATTTTGAAATCCTTGCAAAATTTCCATCAGGTCACTGTAGTAATAATTATGCATGTATGCAGTTAATGTTCCCTGACTGCTTCTGATCCTCTATGTCTGTTCCCTTTCTGTGCTCTCCTGTTGAGATCATACAGTCTGAATATAACACACTGCAGACTGGTCAGAGCTCAAAGCCCTACCAAATTTATAAACCCTGCTTATAGAAGAAATATTCCAATCTATACAAAATAAAAGCCTAAATGTTAATGCACACACATTTCTTCTAACATTTAGTGTATATTTGTTGTGTTAGAAATATCTGAAATCGCTTTGATGTATTTTCAATGATTATCCACAATTCATTTCCTGTTATGTAAGGTATTTCTCAGGAGAGTTTATACTCACGAATAGGTTGCACCGGGAACTATAACTAAGATCTGGCCCAGTGTGGGTTTTTTAGCTCACTGAGCATTACTGGTGTGTAGAGCACTGTGTTTTTCCCATACTGTTTAGTGTATTTATATAAAATATTCACTCTGAAACTGAGAATGCTCCAAATTTATCCTCTTGTGGTACACATAATCTTTCATGAGAATCCAGTGTTTTAAAAACAGTTTTTTTGCTTCAGAGAAGATAGTGTCAAAGTTGGGTCTGGCTTTCTTCCCCCTTCTTTTTGAAGGTCAGTGATCATTTAGGACAGTTTTCTATCGTGCATTTCAAATGCTAAAGCCCTGTTAGTTGCAGGATATGGGCCACAGTTTATCAGTGAATCTCACATTGTTCTTCAGCCCCTTTCTGCTAATGTGGTGCAGAGAAGCATGATTTCACTGAAGTTCCTGCTTGATAATGGTAAACATCTATAGTTGTGTGACTAAAAATCTTTAGTTCTGTGACAATGCAGCACACACTGCATCTACCACAACAGGAGGTATTTGACTGCATATTAATAATTGTGGGAAGAGAGATCTGCCAAGTTCCTCACTTTTACCGTATATGCTGGCTACTGGTATCACCTTTGGTAGCTTACTTCAGAAGAACATAGTGTGGGGCACATAAAATTAAGGTTGAACACACATCTTAAAGCTCCTCAGGGTTGCCACCTCCCCTGTCTAAGCATATGATCATCCTTCTTCTACTTTTGTGCATTTATTGTATTATCTCATATGTGAACTTCATTCCTAACAGTGTCCTTGACTTTCAGTGTTTTTCTTTTACTGTGCTTTTATAGCTGCTGCATTCAAACTCTGTTCTGCTCCTAGATTCATCTTATTTGTCTCCTCCAGCACAAGATAGCTTTGCACAGAGTTTATGTGTGTGTCTATGTCTATGCATGTGTAAAGAAGTACACAAGATTTTTTAATTGTTTCTCATACCTAAATCTGCCCTTTTTGCCTGTCTTGACATTTTCTATGCAAAAATATCATGAGATAACTTTTTCAGTTACATGGCTCGTGCAGAAATATCTATTGCCTTGAAAATTTTGCCAGTAAAGTATTTTAAGAGATATTTAAACATTTAAATGTGTCAGATATATTCAGATTTTACTAACTGAGCCAGCTAATAATATACAGATTCCTTTTGTTATTTTTACCCTACCTCTCTGCAGACAACAGGGCCCCAGCTACCCTCCTGCTTTCAGTGCTTTCCTTTTTTCCATCCCTGCATTCCAGCACCCAAAAGGGATCAGAGAAACTTCTCCATACAGTTAAAATAAAAAGCCTGTACTTGGTATAAGCACATGGTATATTCATGCAAACCAAACAAAAATAAAAAGTAGCTATCTTGCTGTATCTTCAGAAAAATCAGGCATTCTTTTTGTTATGTGCTGTTAGCTAATGTAACACACATACAGACTCTGCACATATTCCTTAACTGCATCATGTAATGTTATGTTAGATTTTACTTCACCAAGGAATATTTCTTGAGTCTGACCCTGACTCTGATGGCAAGAATCCAGAGGACTTTTAACAAAGCACTGGCTCAACAGTGTCCACAGAACCACCCTTTCAGAGAGAGGCACTGACACTCAGCACACGATCCTGCATTGTCAGCAGGGAGAGCGTAAGAATTACAAGGATTTACTGCTCTCCTAATACTGCTGATTCATTGACAAAAACGGAATTAAATTGTACAATATTAGTACTATTCATAGCCCTTCCACCCCTGTTGCAGACTGTAATATTTCTAAAGACATTTCCTTTGGCGACAGAAATTGAAGATCATCTATGAAACTCTGACCAACACTGGATCAGAGGCCATTACTAATTTTTTACCCACAACTTTGCTCTTGTCTGCAGGTTGGGATTTTGTAAACTAGCTAAAAATATGGCACTCAGATAACTTGATGAGGAATATGACATCAGGATTTATAGATGGATTTAAGAAAAAAATACAAATTAAAGGTTGCAGTCCAACTGAGCAACATTATGGATTTGTCTGGTGCAGAAACTGTATCTTAATGGATGATTTCTCTATTACTATTCACTTGAGCAGCTCCAGGACTGGATGCCTATCTGCTACACTTGACCCTCAAGTCTTCCCTGACAGTCAGTTGCAGTATTTCTACTGCATTGGTAAATGATATAATGAATATGGTTAAAAGGAGAGGGATACAAGGGTTAATGAGCTGTTGGCATTTCTCCTCTGCTTTGTGGTCTGCTAAGTGCACAAAAAAACTCATGCCAGATTCAGCACATTTGGGAGTCCTTATTAGAAAGAATCTAAACTTGGGCAGTGAAGGTTTATGGTGAAATGGGCATCCCCCTGAAAAGATGTGGTTTGAAAGAATTCACCGATACTGAGACAATTTCTACCAGGAAAAAAAGCTATGTGGCTTTTAAGCTTCATCCCCAAGAGGGGAGTCTAGAACCTGTTGTAAGCACAGGGACTCCTGACCAAAGCATGGGGACAGAGGCACCCCAGGAGGGAACCAGGTTGCTAACAGGGAAGACACCTTGAGATTGCAATTTATAAAACCAGGGGATTCTTGAATTTTGAACTGTGTACATAAAACCGTTCTTGCTTCTCATCCAATGATCAGCAGAACAGACAGCAAACTGCAGAAACCATCTGGGGAGTAAGGATTGTCACCTCTGAGGTAAATGCCTTGATCACTAGTTTGCAGGGTCATGTTCCCTTTTGTACATAATTTTCCTGGAATCTGGTTATGTGTTTCTGCAAACCAATAGCTTCAGATGCTAGGGGGAGCCTATCTTCCAACAAGCCAAGTCCCTTCTGTCACCCGTGGTATATGGAAAGAACGCAGCTAGAACAGTATTTTTTTTGGAAGGGTCTGATCCTGTGGAATATATTCTGAGAATATTTACCAGGGAACCTAAATGGAAATACACCTAGTTCCCGTACTGCAGTGGAACTTAAGGCAAGAGATGTCAAAGTGAGCTCTGGGGTGCTTGACAAAATGTTGAGTCAAGAAGGAACATACCTCCGAGTTCATAGCTGGCAGCAGCTGAAAGGGGATATTTTAGATGACAATATACAGTTTACATAATATTTTTAAGAATTAAAATGTTGTATAATTAGTATTTATATTGTAAATATAAATTTACATAAATATAAATTTAAATTATAAAGCTCAGGAAGGATCAAAGCTTGATTTTGCTAAAGTCTTCCAGACAGATAGATTGAAAGTCTCTGATTCATAAAGGTTGTCATCTAAATAGACAAGGCATCAGTAGAAATATACCAAATAAAGTGGGGTAAAGAAAACACAAGAAAAGTGCAACAAAAGCCCACAACCTTTGTGCACACTGGAGGATTGACAGTCAATCTCATATGGCATGAAAAAGGGGACAAGGAAGGGAGGTTCTGCTTGGCCTTAGAGAGTACTAACTGTTATTACAATCACTATCAAAGTTAGAGGAAATTGCATCCATTTTATTATTGAAATGTACAAAATGTACAAAGCTTTCCTAGCATCAATAAACAGTTAAATATATTAGAAAATAGAGGACATGAGCTTGCTGTTGTTCTTCGATCTCAACTTGTATTGCTTTCAGTGGCCATTTAACCTCAGTAAAGAAAGAAGGATCCAGGCCCAATGTTTTTGATTACAAGTGGCATTTCTAAGCCTTCTGTGGTCTGCACCTAATCCAAAAAAGTGACTTCATTTTGGACTCTGGTAGTATGGATGCTCTGTGTAAAAGGCAGACTGCAAACTAGTTTCTATCCTGCTTTAATAATAGGTTCACAATCCAAAAAGGAACTTTAAACACTTTATTTTAATATTCAGACTTAAGGCTTTCCTTCGTGAAAGGGTTTATAACCCAGCAATAAAAGACTGCCTTTGAAAGTTGACTTAAAAGGCCTTAGGAAAGCAGTGGATTTTTAGATTTAAAGTTTCAGTATTTAAAAAAGATTAACAGTTGAACAGAGATAAACAAATTGGTAGTTTGCATGACCAAATCTGTTCTGACTAGGTGATAGATTCAACCTCCTTTACAGCAATCAAAATGTGCAGGATGCTCCAATGAAGAAACACTGTTTCTGTAGTGCTTCCTGCAAAGCAAAACTGGGGATGATGCTGCTGGGAAAAGGTTTCTGCACAGGAGCACATCAAGAACCAAGTTCATCTGCAACAGCAGACCTGTCTGTTATCAATGAGAGCAAAGGCACGCAGAATGAAAAAGAAACGGCATGCGAGAAACTTAAAGAACTGAAATGGACACTAAGATGTTTTTTCTATGTGGCAGATGCCAGAGGAAATATTTTTCTATTGGGTGGATAAGGGCTTGCCTTCTGCTGAGGTGTAACCACTGAAAGTCCTGTAAGCTTTCAAGGAATTGGCAGATGCCAGGGGAGTCCACATGGGAAAAAAACAGTTTTTATCCAAATTAGATGTAAATGTTCAGATGGGTGAGCTATTTTCCATTTCCTTTGAGAAGTTCGTAGACCCAGAATTTTCACTGTTAAGAGTTCTCCCTGTATTTCAACTATCTATTTCTTTTATTGAGTTCATCTTAGTTTGTCTTGTACCACTTTCACCACATTCAGCCATTCTATATATATCCCAAGGCTCCATTCTTCCTCAGGAAGCTCCTACTGGAGTCAGCCACAGTATCCCTGAATTAACTGGTTAAGACTCTGCCATTTGTATCCTGACAACATCTCCAAGACTGGTACCTTGCCCACCCCCATGGTCACCTTTTAGCCAAGCTATTTATGTTTTACATATGTATGTATATATATACATATACACACATACATACATATATATATATATATATATATAATTCTGTCACATCAGCATCTGGACAATTTGGTTTGCTCTTCTCTAAAATTACCTCTGTTTGTCAATAATTTTTCTTACAAAGCCTTCAGAACCAAGTGTGAGGTCACCGCAGAATATTTTCTGTAATAGCGTAGTCTCTTTTACTTGACACAGAGGAAAAGACTAGTGTTAAGATAATTTGTGTTCTTTAAAGATATGGGTCTCCTTTATTTTAGCTGGTAGCTAATTATCTTTATAGGGGTTCTTATCTCTTTCCCAACAAGGCAGGGGTGCCTAATAGGAAAGCCACAAACTTCTTTTTCAGATGCCAGCCATCTCTGGGTCTCATAATGTCTCATAATGTGTACGGTGCTGCATCATGGGCTTCCAGGAAAGTGGCACATGACTCCCGCCTGGACACTAAGCTCCTGTCCCATGTAGCAGACAGGTCTCGCTTACCCTGCCTTGGGGATGCCTGATTACATCAGCAGGCTAAAGCCAGTTCCAGCCTTCCTGCCTAATCAAGTATGAGCTGTGGCAGGGCAGCGGGTCTGAGACAGCCAGGCTCAGCAGAAGCCCACAGAGGGCCTCACAGCTCTGTCTTCTCTCGCAGGACCAAAGGTGGTGTCCTCGTAACACTAAGGACAGGACACTGGGTCAGGGGCAGGTGCGAGTCTCTGTTGCCTTTTGTCGTTGTCCTTTGTTATAACGTTTGAGCTTCTCATTCCACATGACAGTGTTCTCCTCACAGCCAACCTGAATTAATTTTTCAAGTAAGATTTCATGAGGCATTATCAAATGCTTTCCTGAAATCCAAATATATTACATCTACTGCTTTCCCATCATCTGCTAATTTTGTAATTCCATCAAAAATGCAATCAAGTTTGTCTGGCAAGGTTTATTCTTTATAAATCCCATGATTCGATTTACCTACCAGTGGAGGATGAAGGACTGAGTCAACCTTTGCAAGCTTAATCAAACTCATCCAAACCTCTGTGTTCAATAGATTGAACTGGAAGTTTTGCAAGATGAGGCTTGCTCTCAGCATTTGCCTCACTTTGTGGTTTCTAATGGGATGGAAATACTGGAAGAAAAGGCTTTGGCACTGCATTTTAGTACTTCTGCACTGCTTAGAAATAGGGAGAAGCATAAAAATGTTTCTTTTAAAGTACACTAGCTGCTTCAGATTGTGAAAAAAAGGTTTTGGAAGATGAAAAAAATTGTTAGGTAACAGTTTAGGTCAAACTTTATTCTTATCTAGTTGTTTCCATTTCCCTGGCTGAACTTGCCAGAAAAAAAAGAGAATAAAAAAATAGACAATTTGGGTAGATTTTTTGGCTCCTGAAATTCTGCTGGCACATCTGAAATCTTCTAGAGTCCCAGCCTGATAGACAGTTGACCGACATACGATTGTATGACAGACATACAATTTCTGCCATTAAAGAATATTTTCATCACTCTCAAGTGGCACAACATCTGATGAACTTTGAGACCTTGCTCAGTCTACTTATCACCAGTTCAGAATAAAACCCTCAAATCTTCCTTTCTAAAGATTTATAATTTTTATTTTCTTAGGCAATTGTTATCTCTCATCAGAAACCTCATCCTTTCATTTGCTTTCCATCTTTGTCTGCATTTTGTGTTTTTATACGCCCGTTTGCTTTTATCTGTTTGAATTTGAAAGGGCTCTCTTCACTATTTTAATGTGTGTATTTCTCAGAGAAGGGAATTCTTAGGACTTGTAGGGAACTTGGGCACAAAACCTGCTATACATAAAAGATTATTTCTACAGATGAAACACCCAGAAAAATAAAAATGGGGCAGAAACTGAAACTGAACTTGAAAGAGGTTTAAAGAGAGTGCATGCACTGGATATTATTGGGTGAAATAGGAGTTACCATAAAGAAGAGCCTGATGTGCTTCTGCATGCAGTTCAATCAACTGGTTAAAAAAAAAAAAAAGGAAGGAAACAGAAAACCAGCCTGATTGACAAAAGTGTACAGTACCTGTTCTTCTCTCTAATTTTTAAATACTGGCTAAATCATGGTATTGTACAAGTGCTTGGCATCTCAGTTGAACACTAAAGCTGTCAAAAGGGTATGTCCATGCAAGTATGAGGGATCCACATGCCCTTTTTGTACTGGGTAAATGCTTTTGAGATGCCTTTGCACAAACAAGTACAGTGAGAACATCTGCATTCACGTTCCCTGCTGCAGCTGAACTAGCAGCTTTATTAGGGTTGTGTTGTATCTGTATGACTTGTGCTGTAATCCAGAGAAAGCTTGTATACCTGCTGGCCAAGCTTATTTCCCTTCTCTGGACCTCTTTGGTGAAGAAACAAAAGAGGACATTTTATAATAAGAGACAAAGTTCACTCAAGTCTGGAGCATGTTTAGATGGCAAATACCTAAAGGCTGTGGACACGCACCCTCCACCACCTGCCCTGTGCCAGCTGAGGAACTTTGCATGCCCAGCTTGCCCTCAGCTCTTTCTCTACACCCCCTTCTGAGGTTAACAGCTTGTAAGAGAGGACGTGTGAACAGTTCTTGTGAGTGCTCCCTCACCCATTTCAGCCAACATGAGCCATGTTCTGTACACAGCTTAACTAGTAGGTCTCTCATAAGTGAGGTTATTTTGACTAAAATGGCTTAAGCAGCACATGCTTAAGCAGATCACTTGGCAGGCCTGAAAGTATAACCCTCTGAGGGGTGACAGCAGCAGGGAGCCATGCTAAGGCTGCAACATCTCCAGCTGGGAAAGTTGCAACTGGAGGAAGACATGCCCACAGCCTAACTTGCTTGCTTCTTTCAAAATGTGTTTGATCAGCCTGGTTCAAGCCCACTTTTTTCCCGCTAGTTTCTGGGCAATGAAGAAATGGTCTCTTATTTGCAATTAAGTAATTTTTCAATGCCTTGGAGAGCCGTTGTATCTGTATCCAGATATATAGGCAGTTCTTCTTTGGAAAAACTTGTAAGTAATTGTATAATCATTTCTATGGTGACAAAGAGCGAGAACATAACTTCAAGACTTTTAGAATAATAATCTGCCTAAGGAAGTGCATATTTTAAAATGTGTTGCTTGTGTATCAAAAGGTCCTAGGCAACTTCTGGCAGTCAGGAGAGACATTCTACCATAAACCTCTTCACAGCAGGCAGCTACTCAGTCTGAAAATTAATTTCAAGAAACATGACTGACCACTGAGCAATTTCAGCAGTAGTTTTTGCTGAACCTTTTGTGGTAAACAATGTTGTTAGCTGAGCACAGAGTGACTGGACTTCAAAATTAGCAGTTAGGCCTACAGGCAAGTACAGAAATACGGCACTGCCCGTAGTATGCTAGAGCATCTTTTGTTATGAGGCAAACTCACCACTGAATTCTCACCTCAAGTCCAGCACCTGGAAGAGCAAAGCAAGCAACCTATATTTGCTATAGCCACTCACATTTATCTGCTTCCATGAACTGTTTCAGAAAAATTAACTCCTAAAATGTTTCAAATAAAAGCTGGTAAAAAACAGGCTTAAAGACCTGTATCAAAATAGATAAATGGCTTGTAAACAGTAAATAAATGCTAACTTGAGTCTAAATGTAAAGACTTCCCTGGGAAATGTAGTTGTCTGAATTCAGATTGAAATTGCAAGACAAGAGGGAAGATATATTCAGGGAAAGATGCATCAGATTATTCTTAGAAAAAGGAAACACTGCAGTGAAACTTGCCTTGAGTATTACACATGATACTATAGAGAATGACTTTTTTCACAAATCATAAGACAAAAGATGATATCATCAAGAAATATTTAAACAGCTTCAGAAGATTTAGGCAGTAACTTGTACGAAGCATGTTGACTATTCTTATGCTTTTTGCTTTGACTCAGTCATTTTTAGCTTGAGTTTCTACATATTTGGCTTCTAATGTACATTTAAACAATGAATATAGAACATACTTTAAACTCTAATCTGTTTTTCATTATGTAAGACATTTTCTATGTTTGAGATAGCTTGGACAATGTCACTAAATTTGTCAGATTCCCCTTCTGCTTCTCATAAACTAACACAATACTGTTGAGTTAGGCTTCATACTCCTGCATAGAAATATCCAAACCCTTCCAAAAGATTGTTTACTTTGACATCAGAGAGGATGGAAAACAAATTACGACATTTGTATTTGTGTTAGGAGCTAGATACTGCCAGAACCACTGAAATCAGTGGCAACACTCCTATTGGATGCTAGCATTTATAAATCCATTATTTATTTTTAAGCAGACCTAATTTGGGAATCTTGAAATAGTTTATTAGCCCCCTACTGTTCTGACTTCCATCTGTCCAAGTACTTCTTGAATGAGGAGGAGATTGTTGGGTAATAGCTGTTGGAGATATATATATGTGGCAGATTAACTGGAAGGGGTTAAGAGAAAGATTTTCTTCATGGTTCCACTCATTTCCTTCCAAAATTTGAAGTTTGTTGTTTTCTTACTTCTTAGCGGAAAAGCTGAGTCCTACACCATGATCTTTTCCTGGTTTCAATGGGAAAGTTGTTCAAGAATGGACTACATGATCAGACCTGCTAAACCTGAATGTAAAATGTATTCTTTCTTTAGACATTACAAGTACCTTCAGAGGAGAAAGGAGATTCATAAAGACAGTGAAAAAGAAAAAAAATTCTCAGTGCAAAAAAATGTATTTCTTAAAATTGATTTTAAAGAATCAGTGTACATGGAGAAAGAGAAAAATAATCTAAAATGGACTCCTTTTATGATTGTGTATTTCTTTGCTGGAATTAATTTGTCATTTCCATTAACATTAATGATAGATTTAACACTGAAAGCTTTTAAAAGAAGAAATATGTTTGTCAGGGTTGAATATACTGAAACAGCAGTATGAAATCCAGACAATTCTCATGAGCAGCCCCAACTGGTGATGGAAAATGGAGCATTTGGAAAGTAAGACCAATGGCCTAGTCTAGCTTCCACTTAAGGCGATGAGAAGTCAGGGCCAAACTCTCTAAGGAATTTGTAGAAATTTGGAGAAAGCTAGCCTGTGTAAATGAAAAATGGCTCCCTGATTCCTTAGTATTCTGGACAATTAAATATCTTTTTCTAGTGAAAGTTGTTTTTCCCACATTCACATGTGACATTTTTCCATTCAAAGGTGGGGATGCTTCAGGTTTACAAGAAATTTCAATATGCTGAACAGAGAATGGCTAAAATCTGAAGTATGTTCCAGTGTCTTGTCAAGAACAGATAAAATAATCTAAGGTTTTAGAACCATCTAAGGTTTTAGAACCATCAATGAGTGTCTCACTAATCTGGCATGAGCTTCTTGAACTGAGCATGCTGGAAAAGACTCAGTACGAGGGCTAACTAAACACGGCCTTAGAAGAACCAGCTTTGCAGGGGAATTAAAATGGTCTCTTTGAGAAATGATTCAGGATAGGATAGGATAGACATGCCAGCCTCAGGATTGCTACAAGGGTTTAGTACTGGGCAAAGAGAGTAATAAGAAACTTTTGGCACTTCAACTTTGTTTAAAAAGGGTACAAAGGAACCACTTATGGATATTGTAAAACTCACAAATAAATTCTTTACAGCTGCACAAGGAAAGATAACAATGAGAGCCCGATATTTCATTCCTAGCACAGTAAAAAATCCTATTATAGCCAATGCAGTTATGGGTGCACCAGCTGTATTTTGGGAACTCTATATAATTTCTGTCTGTTTCTGAACCAAAACCCCTGAGGCCAGCCTGTGAGATTAAAAAGTCCTCCTCTTTCACATACATGCCCTTCCACATCTCTGTTCATTTACCAATGTCTGGAATTAGGTAAGTTGTCATAATCAGATGTGATGCCCTTCCAGGCCAGGAAGGAGCTTCTCAAAAGCTGTCTTCCTACCCTGCAGCCTTGTATATTAGCAACAGTCATATAAAAAATGCACCTCCTTCTTCCTTTCTAAAATCTATACCTTGGGATGCTCTAGACAGACATTTATCATGCTATCTGAGGTTCAGAGCAGTGTAAGCTCTGGAGGGAGCAGTGTCCAGCTCTCTTTAGTTGGAAGGATGGTTAATTTTTTGAGGGCAGAGGAAAATTAAAAAAAGGGAAATGGAAGAACTAAAATATTTTTTCCTTCCAAGCCCACTTTTGAATCACCAGTGGAAAAGGGCTACCACAGGTCAGGCAAGTATCATGAAGCTGAGCTATATATTTCAACCTTGTTATCAAAACGAATTAAAAAATATATTTTAAATAACACTATTCCCCTGAAATTACAGGCTTCTTACCCAGATATACTAGGGAACTGAGATACTACCATACCAGCCAGACTATGAGCAGTAAAATATGTGGAGACCTCAACAGGAGAGAAACATGGGAGGAGTCACTGTTTCTAGCACAGCCCTAAGGCATCCCTGTTCCCTTGTTCAGGACTCCATTTGGTTTCTATCCCGGCCTTCCAACTACTCAGACAACAGCTTGATTCTCCTCACAGACCCACAGTACTGCCCTAAATTGGACAGCAAGACCACTTGGAGAAAGCAAGTAGCTTCAGTCATGAGAACTGCTCTACCTGAGTAAACAGATCTTGCAGTGGGCAAAACAAGGGGTCAGAATAGCTCGTTCAGTTCAGCTCCCTAAATAATACCACCAGGCTTAGACAGGGGAACCATAAATTGGTGGCCTAGTGCACTCAAGAAGCCAACCCAGAAGTAATCAGCAAAGGTTTCTATTCAACTATAACAATTATATCTAGAAATGGAGAAACAGGAAGCTTTTTAGAGCTCTCAGTCTAGTCCAGTCCCATGTCTCCCAACAGGCTCTCCGAGTCCTTTGAGTGGAAAGGGTTTCTTTGTGCTGCAAAGCCCCAAAAGGGTTAATTTATATTTGTCTTGGACCTAGCAGTCCCTGGAGACTCTGCTTTGGGATTGTCCTCTCTCATTCATCACACTGGATTTCCAGCAGTTGGCTTAAGTGGGAAAGAATATGAATAAACATCCTTTCATCTAAAAAAACTGCAATGTGTTAAACTTTGGCGATTAACTTCAATTTCTTGCTCGACTTGTTTGAAAGTGAAGCCAGTAATGGAACTAAAGGTGAACAGCAGTGGAGGATGTATTATCCAGACATCTTCCTAGATAATTCATTAAATCATGGAAGTTAATGGCATCTTTAAAGACATTCACACTGTATAGACCAAATAAGTGTGGATCTATACTATATTACAGACACTGCTACTATTTATTTCTATAAAAGTTCAGTCATTTGTGCCTAATCATTTTCAGTAAATGCTTAATATTTTTCCTCTTTTAGAAGTAGAAATTATTATTTCCATATCTCCCCCTAGCATGGTGATGACAAAACATTTCATAAGGAAAACCTGCAGATTCATTTATTATTAGTTTCTTAGTTGAATAAATAATTGCAGATACATCAATGAATTGGATTTTTCTATCTTGAATATTCATACGTTAGTGTTCTCACTGAAGTCAATAAACAGGATTTTGAAAAATGGGCCTTCCTCTTGCTTTGTGTTTCATCTTGGACTTCCACAAAGGCAGTTTCAGGATAGGGGCCTTAGAGAAAAAAAAGATGAAGCAGAAATGCAGAGAAGAAAGAGGAGAGAAAGGAGATGGAGAGTTTGTTCTTTCCATTAATATTAAACTGTCCATTTCCCAGCTGCATGCTCATGAAAAGGAGACTTCTTGGTGATTACCTAGTAATTCAAACCTTACAAGCCCAACTCAGAACACACAAAGACAAGGTAAAAAAAGGTTTTTTTATTGCAGTTTCATGAAATCTGATCCACAGCAGAGCTTGAAGAATTCACTAAGCTTTTGAACACGTATGCAGACTGGTATCAATTTCTTTTTTTATTTCTTCCTTACCAGATGAACAATGTATATGAACAATATAGTGTGTGTGTGTGTGTGTGTGTGTGTGTAAACATGAGTAACTTTTATAAATGGAAATGCCAAAGAATACAAGTAATAGTCTGGTTTCTATACGAGGCTCTGTCTCACAAAACAATCTGCTGCACAAAAACAAAACAAACCTCTAAAACTATATTCATGCGTTAACATTACAGAATATGCTTGCCTTTTACCTGTTTACCTAGTCAAAATCCTAGTCTAGAAACCAAGAAATATTCAATTAAAGATGAACCTAAATAGGGTATTATCTTCACAGTTTCTCTGTACTGTTGTCATAGAAGACATTCACAGTCAAAGGGTTCCCCTCCCAAGCTAGTGCATTCTCAATGCTGTGACGCTGCCTATGCTCCATTACAACCCTGCTTTACTGTTCTTTACTTATAGCGAACACAGAATGAAGGGTTGCAATTTGGTTCCCCTGATGTAATTGTTTGTAGCACGCGGTTGTAACAGGGACTGAATTTGCTATAGAACTCTGTTCTTCGTATCTCCCAGCTACCCATGAAAATCAGAAGAACAGCGACAATTGTACGTTCTTCAGTGCATATCCCCTGAACTGAATAAAAAGGTTCCATATACTTTTGGTTCAGTGAAAGCCTCTGTGAGCAATAGGCAATATGTTCTTACTTTTTTTTCATGATTCCATATACTATCAAGCATTTTAATCAATTTTACTTGTTATTTTGCTGGATTTTTTGGTATGCTGTGTGGATTGTATTCCAATGCTTTTGTTTATTTATGAATTTGTGATCTATTGGAAGTTTAAGAGAAACAGAACATATATAAGTACAAATCTCTTCAAGTGTTTTATTAATCAGTACATTTCTGAATGAATAACATTGTGGCTTTCTTTTTAACTTTTAGCACTGCTATTGGCCAGTTGTTAAACAATCAGTCAGATCTCGTACGGCTTCAATTTGGTATGTGCTAGTGTTTTCAATCATCATCACCCTTTCCCTGGGCCCCAGGTCCAAAACAGGGTGAAATTTTAGCCAGTTTTCAATATATCTATTCTTGACTGAATATGAAAACCTCAAATAGTTTGTAAAAGTAGAAAAAGCAAATGCTGAAATGTTGGCGTTAAAAGCAAATGAAAT
Organism: Apteryx mantelli; assembly: GCF_036417845.1. NCBI lineage: Eukaryota > Metazoa > Chordata > Aves > Apterygiformes > Apterygidae > Apteryx > Apteryx mantelli. The sequence goes on from NC_090020.1 coordinate 57,548,065, forward strand.
AAATGCTCAGATATCAGAGTTCACTTGCATACTTTATACTTCTCAAAAAAAAGAGCCAGCCCAAAGATGATGGTTTTATTTTCTATGATTTCTGAGATCCAGAGAAGCTAGCTCCTTTCAATATTAAGCCCATATTAAGCCCATTATAAGCCCATAATACAGACTGAAATGAACTCTATCTTCCACAGGTTTTACACATCAGAGAAGACAGAAAAGTTCCACAAAGCTACTGTTATGTTTGAATATGTTGATATAGCATGGCTGATGTGGTACACCACTGGGATGGTATTTAATTCACCAATATGTGCTAAGTAAATAAGTGGAGAGATAGAACCATTTTATTCATCTTTTATATTAAGTACGAACATCTAATGGTAAAGAGCTACCCAGGGAATAGAACATCACATGCATTTGTTTTATAAAACTGGGTAAAGGTTTGCCAAAGTTGTCACAGTATGATAGCTTTGGCCATTTATTTCCCCAGGTCTTCACTTTGAGTGCTACAGCTTGCTTTAGAATCTTTCTTTATGAACAGAGTTTAATAAATGTAAAAATCTTGAGAGTTCTGAAGAGGTTACTTGTCCTAGTCATGATTAATTACTGGCTAAAGTCAGACTCTTCCCTCTGACACACCTGTGCAACCCTAGGCCTACAGCCCATGAGGTGAAATGTCATCGGTACAGTCTCACAAAATTGCATTTTGACTAATCCTAAAAAACAAAGAAGTGAATGGCTACTGTGTTGAATAAGGCTGTTGAAGTCAACAGCAGTCTGCACGTGTTAAATCAACTCAGGAACTATCAGCTACTCCATACTGGCTTCATCCTTTTTCTGTAACATATTGCTGAGTGTAGTGACCCTGAAAATAAAAACAACAGAGGCTGTTTTGATTCTGCTAATGTCATTTCTGGTTTTTTTCAGCATAGCCTAGTGGAAGCTAGGGCATTGTAGCAGTAATGTCTTATGCACAGATCCATGCACCCACATCATGCAAAGACAGATCTGCCCACATGGAGCTTTGTGGAGGACTGGAGTCCAAGTTAGCCTCACACCCACCCAATGAAGGCCATATAGCCCCAGTTTTCAAGCTGGTTTTTTTCTAGTTTTTGGCACATACAGCGCATAGAAGCATATTCCTGATGTGACACATCATTGGACCATCAACAATGACTATCAGCTCTCTTTCAAATGATTAATAACTAAGGCTTACTATTTTTTCACCAACTGAGTTGTCTGGTAACATATCATTTCAGTCAGATATCTTAAAACACCCAAACTGGTTTTAGCCACATTACCTAAAGTAACGAGGGTAGTCACACATGGCGTGTGTGTTTACATACATGTCAGACATAATTTTAACCCACTGGCAATATCAACCAAATTTGACAAAAAGGTAGCAATGTCAATTATATAACTGAAAATATATGGCTGGGGAAAGGAGGGAGGGCGCAGCTGAGCTTCTCTACAAGGCAGGCAACGCGAGTTCAGCCCTTCCTGACGCCAGAGAATGGATGCAGGTGAGTGTGTGTGTATGTGAGAGAGGGAGACATGTTGTGAAAGCTCCTCCTGTGGAAATAGCGCCAGTGAGATCTGGAACCACATAAAACACCAGTGAACCCCATCATAAGCACGAATATGGAGAAAACCACTACTCACAGAAGTGCTTATTTCCTTTGTATGAACTAAGATTCAGACTGTATGTCATGGAGTGCTTTAGAGGTAATTTCCAGTATTCTGAATTGCATTTGGACACAAACTGGAAGCCACAGTACGGATTTGATTAGAGGTGTAAGCAACCATACCATTGTCAGTGAGAGCACTAAACCATTGATGATTTTATCCATATCAAGTTTTATTTCTAAGCTAAACATATTCAGATTCGACGTGGCCCTTTCATGGATGCACTATGTAACAGGAGGCTGCAAAGAATCCTTCCTTCCTTTCCAAAGACAGAAGGAAATTGTGGTCATGGTTCTTATAGGAAAAAGAAAGTGCAAAGAGGAAGCAGGGCCATAACTTAGGTTTCATGGGCACAATGAAAGTGAGAAAACAAGGACAGATTGTGTTCCAGAGGAAATTACAGCAGATTGCAAATTCTTCCAGCCAGTTTCAGGGTACGGAATTGCTTCTCTTCTCCCAGTCCTGTAGCTGTATGCTGAAAGATGCCCCTAGCTCCCTTCAGAGAGCTGCACTGCATCTCACAGGACAAGTGTCCTTCAGCATAAAAGAATTCAGGCAACCAAACACTGCAGAGCAGTATTAACTATCTGTGGTGGTGGAGACTCCTTTCAGTGGTACTGCAGGAACACCTATAAAAGATATTATGGAGTGAAAGAGGGAGCCGTGCTGGCAGGAGATCTGGGTGACAAACTGGTTATTAATGAGCCTTGTCTTTGAGACTTCTTTTACTATACTGCTTTCACTACCACTGAGCTATATTTACCAGGTTTTTATTTCCTCCCAACTGGAAGACAGGGACAAATAAAGCTTTTGTTTTACACTTCTGACCCATGTATTCCTCCTATCTTCATTCTCTAATAATGATTCAGGGCTGATCTCACTCACCCGAGCAATTCTTATTCATCTGTATGGCACAAGAATGAAAGATCGCAGAATGAGGTTCATAGTTAGAAACTCCATAGAAAGATTAAACAGCCTATAGAAGGAGGAAGGAATCTTGGGAAAGGCTTCAAGGATGCCTGGTCACAGACCTGTTGAAAAACACCAAGCAAAAGCTTCACTTTCTCATGATATCTTGGAGAAAAAATCTTTCCAGCTACAAAACAATAACTATATATAACTAGAATTAAAATAAGGGAGTACCATCTCATGACTAAATAATATCCTGAATAGGCCCTTGTTAAAAACTGTCTGAAACCAGCCAGCTAGATTAATTGATGATTCTGAAAATCAACACAGTGGGCAGAACTATACCTTGATTGTATATATCAATCTAAGTATATGAGGAAAGTCATGATTCTAAAATATAAGTAACATTGTATAAGTAACTGTGATGCAGCCACACAAGTAATGTTTCACTGCAGACATTCTTAACATTAATCCGTAATGTAACTAGCTGCAGTAAGAGAAAAAAACAACAGAAGAAAAACAGTTTGTAGCTATCCTATATCTCAGACAGGGTGATATAACATAGCATATGTTTTAAAATGATAAAGACTTCCAAGAATAAGATGCAGTCTCCAGAAAAATATTCATACATGCCCAAACAAAAGCAAAATCTTGTAATAATTCAATAATTGCAGCTTTCTATATCTAAGAAGTTAAAAAAATCCAGTCCAAAAAAGCCCTTTTTCAGTGGCTTAGCTGGTCAACACTCTCATACACAAAGCCCAGTGCTCTTCCCTAAAACCTAAGAATTAATCAGCATTATGTAAGAGATTTTTTATAACACTCTAAAAATACATTGTGAATTCCTTTCCAGTGTTGGACTGAGAAGCTTTAAAGTACAGCCACCCCTTCATCCCCCTTTTTAACAAACACTGGATCTTCATTTCTGATATTAAAAACTTAAATTTGTCTCAGTATATGTGCCTCAAATCTCATTAATTACAATATCAGCCCCATGAGATGCAATTGCTGCTGCTAAGAGCAGTGTTTGTGCTCAAAATGATTTGAGCAAGGGCACAGATACACAGATATTGTATGTGCATAAATATTTTAAAAAAGAACTAACAACATAAAACTTCATAAGACTATTTGGATGTTTTCATGTTAATTTATCTGTTTACTAACCAAACTTTTGTATCCACGTGATAATGTTTTGTTTGCACAGTAGTGATAGCTAATATAACACAATACCATTCTTGCAAAGGCACATGTACTGTTAGCCTGACAGATCTACAACAAAGTCCTATGAGTACTTTAATTCTTTCTTATGCTCTATTTTTCATATTCATAATAAATAAGTACTAGTACTATTTCTGTATTTCCCACTGAAAGATCTCTAAGCAAAGTTACAGACTCATCCTCTGAATGTTAGTGGTAGTTTGGGAACCAGACCTATAAGGAGAAGGAGCTTTACACTGTGTGGATCTTGCAACAAAATTATTACTGGGGACAGACTCCTCCTGGACCTTTCTGCATGTCCATTCCTACCCTCTCAAAGTTCATTCCACTCTGCCTGGTTTAGTCCCCCAAATCAAAACTTGATCTGTGAACATCTAGGGGATTTGCAGTCCTTCAGACCAACATAAATCACAAGAAAAATGGGAACAAAGCATTTTCAGCTGTGAAAATCTTGTTATGGAATGAATATCCAATGGGCATCAGAACAATCTCATCTCATCTTTAACAAACACCTCAACATTGTTCTTTTTCAGAAAAACTTCCCCATACAAGACTGACAACACTGACTTAGCCATCTTCTCAGAATAACCCCCCACCCTCCCAAACTATAAACAAATCAGTCAAACTACTGAGGAAAACCAAACCATTTCACATATGCCAACAAGAGTTTCTGCAGCAAAAAGAGAAGAAGACTCCCTAGGCCAGGAATGACTTCACTATTGTTACCGATTTCATGTGAAAGTCGTGCCAATCCTATGGCTGATGGGTGGCAGTATAAAGCTTCTAAAAGGAGATAGCCAACATATCTGACAGGGTGATAACAGCTGTTCCACAAGTGCAAGCAAATATTTAGATGAAAACTGTACTCTGGATTATGATGATTCTGTACCAAAATAAGTGTCAACTATCCTTTGTGTGTTTGCCTGAGAATATCCACGTTCACCCTTTCTCTTCCCTCAGCTACTCTTATTTTTTATATTTCACTCATAACCCAAGTCCTGCTTTGTTCTCTGTCCTGATTCTTTCTCTGCCTTTCTTTCTTTGTACCATTTTCTGCTACCCGTATTCACATTGAATACAATTGGTCACATGACTAGCCCTCATGTGAACTCCATGGTACAAGATATGTAAGGATTATTCGGTATGAATGAGGGCAAAATATGTCCCTTTAGTCCAGTCTTCATTTATGTGCCTTTCTCAGCTTCTCTCTTTATAGCCCTTTCCCTCTTCTATCACCCAAATTCATTGTGCATTGTTCTTGTAATTTGTTTCCTTTATCTGTTCTCACCTATGGTCATTTACACTTCCTTTTTTCCTTTGTTAGCTTCTCCTGTCCTTCCATTCCACTTCTTACATGTTCATTTTCTGCTGTCATTTCCCACTTATTTTCTGCTCCCACCATAACTCTTTGTTGCCACCTTGCTTGTCATTCTTTCTCTGGTTTCAGTGGTGTGACTTGCAAGCAAGCAGGACCCCTAGTCCTGCAAAGATGTGGAGGCCTGCGGTGAATAGAAGCAGCCGGTTGAATAGAGAGCCTGTTTCACTTCTTTCACTAGACCCATTTCGACTACTTTCTCGCACTGACCTGTTAATATGAAAAAATACAGTGGGGCAAAAGCCTAAAACAGACAAACGACCTTGGTATAAGATGGCATTTGTTGTGGTATGCTTTAATCTGATAAACTATTAGTTGCAAAAGCATAAACCCCACACGAAATCAGGGTCTATGATAGGGAATTGTGCTTGTGTAGGACTCTTCAGCATTTCACTCCTTCCTCTTGTCTCTACTACTCTGTCACTAATTTGTTCCAGTTGCTCATTAATACTCTCTTAATCTCCCCAAACCAATTTCATCTCACCAATTGTTTCTTTCACTCTAGCAGCTGAAAATCCAGAGGATATTTTTTTCTGCAGCTCTAACAGTGACAAACAGATGCTGGTGGTCTATGTCTTATACAACTTCCCTCCTCAGATTTTGTGTGGCACTTAATGTTAGTGACCTTTGCCTGTAAACACAATGGAGAGATGGGTATATTTACAACATGGCCTGACCAAAAAGCACTCTGAATGCTTGACATGAAACACCAAAAGCCCCCTTGGGTTACACACGTAAGTTTAAGGTGTAGTCCTGTATTTACAAAGATACGCATGTATCAAAAGATGCAAAATTAGGATTACACTTGTGTAGCAACAGCATAAAAGGTCCTGAGCCTAACAGACTTTGGGGTACTTCCAAAAACCAAGTGGCCATGGTGGTGGTTCTCTTCCTATCATCTCTCTGAAGGGTGCTATTATTTGCAATGTACCTTTAAAAAAATCAAAGCATTTCCTTGAATTTTCTTTCCACGTTTTTTTAAGCTTTTCTAAGACATAATGTTTTGGTTCATGAAATGTTTCCTCCCAACCTCCAATAGTTAAAGGTTGGTCTCAGCTCCAGCATATGAAATCCAAGTTATCTCTTGGCTATTCGAGTGCAGACGGTTTTGCTCGGGAGCCCTGAACGTCTGGGGTTCAGGGTGCGGCAGCTGGCAGAGCGCTGCCAGCCCGGCCCTGCCGGGGCCGCGCGGGTCTCGGGGCTCCGCGGCCGTTGGGGGCGGTTGGGAGCCCGGGGCTGCTGGAGGGGCTCTGCGGGCAGCGGGGCCGGCCCGCGCGGGACCGGGAACGGGGCCGGGAACGGGGCCGGGGGCAGAGGCGGCCGCCGCGCCGCCGCCCGGGCCCCCGGGGGGTGGCGGGGGCGACTCCGCGCCGGCTGCGCCCCGGGCCGCGGGGGCCGGGAAGAAGCAGCGCGCTGCGCGACAGGCTGAGGGGAGCGGGCGGGGGAGGGGGCCGGGAGGGGGAGGGCGGCAGCGCGGGGGCCTGTGCGGCTGGCTGAGCAGCGGGGAGGCTGGGAGCTGCCTGGCGGTGCTGGCTGCTGAGTCCAGTCCGCACTTTCCCTCTCTCCTTCGCGCTCTCCCTCGCCGGCAGCGGCGGAGGGCGGGTGGCGCGCGCTCGGAACAGCCAGTTGTTTAAAATCCTTCTAGAACCGTTTCTAATTCCCCCTTGCGCCGGGGAAGGGAGAGCGCGAGCGGGGAGGGGGGAGGAGGAGCAGAGGGGGTGGGGGGAGCGGGGAGGAGGAGGGAGCGGCCTGTCCTGGTCTCCGCCTGTCAATCACCGCGAGGGGGGTGTGCCCGCCTGCGCGGCGGGCCAATGGGGTGTGTGTGTGGCAGTGTCTCCATGGTGACGGGGCTGTTCCCGGGGAGGCTGTGATGGGTTGACAGGTGCGTGACAGTCGGAGCTCTCTGCAGGCATGTACGGCAAAGGCAAGAGCAACAGCAGCGTCCCGTCCGACAGCCAGGCCAGGGAGAAGTGAGTACAGCCCGCCAGACCGCACAGCCGGACTGGGCGGGGGGCGCCTACACACGCACATACCTTGCACAAAGTAACTTTCCTGCTCGCGGGCGAGGCGGCCGGGTGCGCGCTCCGGACGCGGAGGGGGGAGCCCGTGGGGAGCGGAGGGGGCCGGCCGGGCGCGGGCGCCAGGCGGGCGGAGTTGGGCCGCGGGGGCCCAGGCGCCGGCGCCGCGGGGGGCCGGGCGGGGGGGTGGGCGCCGGCCGCGGGCCCGCGGGCGGGAGGGGGTCCCCGAGCCCGCGCCGCGGGGAGGCGGCGGGCGCGGGGCGCAGGTGGTGCCGCGGGCCCCCTCCCCCCCCCCCCCCCCCCGCGCGGCGCGGCGCGGCGCGGCGGGGCGCGGGGCGGGCGGCCGTTGAGCCCCCGGCGCGCGAGGCGAGCGCGGGGAGCGGCGCGGGCGGCCGCTGCCCCCCGCGGCGGCGGGGCCGGGGCCGGGGCAAGGTGTTGGGACAACTTTGGTAACAAAGAGCCCGGCCTGGCTGCGGGCGCGAGGCCGGAGCCGGGGCTGGGGCCGCCGGGCGCCCGCCGGGCGGGGGAGCGGGGGAGCGGGAGCCTCCCGCCGCCGCTGCTTCGTAACTCTCCGGCTCGCAACTTTTCGTCGGCGCCGCGCATCTCCCTGCCCTCTCCCCATCTGCCCCGCTGCTGCCCGGCGCCGCCGGGCCCGGGCCGGGGCCGGGAGGGGGCCCCGAGTGCGGCGCATTGTTCTTTCTCCGGGAGTTAAAATGGGGTTACGGCGAGTAGGGGGAGGGATTACTTGCGGGGGATGTTGTCTTTCAGGAGACGGGGGAGAGCGGTGCTGTGTTTATCGAGTCCTTTTTTTTTTTTTTTTTTTTTTTTTGCCCATGAAAAACAAAGGTGTTGCAGGGGAAGCGGAAGGGCTTTTGGGGGCGGGGGGCGCCTCGTCGGGGATGTGCTTCTCGGTCGTTGCAGGGGCAGCACTGTGGTGGTGCCCCGGTCCGGCTGTGGCGATCTGATGGGGAAGGCAGGCGCCTTCTCGCAGGGAGGAGGGTTTCCTTGCCTTTGCATCTTCCATACACGCGTGTTAAAGGGACACCAAACACTAGAATTTTGTCAGAATTGGCTAACGCCGAATTGGTCTGCGAGAACTACTTTGTAGGTGTGGGCACTGTGATTTTGAAAATATGAATAAAATCTTTTAAAACTGTCTAAGGATTTCTTTATTTAACCATACACAGGAGAGAAAAAATAAAAGACTCTTCCGACTGGGGGAAACTGGCGGTGTGTATGAGAAGCAGAGAAAACTGGCAATGTAGCACATGCAGTCCAATGCTCAAAGTAAATATAGTGGCAGTGATGGGGCAATAAACAGTGGTGTCGGGTTTGAGGATTATTTCTTTCAGATATTATAACCTTATACATTACTTGCAGTTATGGTAGGTGCAAAATATTTAGCAAGAAAAATGACTTTTGAATAGATAGTGTCTCTTTAAGTTCACTGTAGTTGCAGCTTTGCTTTGCATTATTGAGATTGGTTTAGCACAGACAGGAGGTGGTGGTTGTGAAGGAGGAGGAAAAGCCCATGTGTGATGAGCTGAATACAGCGGAGGGGGAGGAGGAAGTGTATAATAGGTGGCTTTAGCCTGGTCAAGGCTACTGAGTCTGCTGCAGCCTGTAGAAGGTAGGGGTGAAGCTGTTGAGACAGTCAGGAGACCTCCAACCAGAAAACATGTTCACGTGTGTCTTCTGCAAAAATCGCATTGCTTCAGAATTGCGTTTAACATCAGAATGAATAGTCCAGGCATGACTGATGAGTTTTCCTTCAGGCAGTCTGTCTTGAACCTTCACCTAAAAGTTTTCTTTGCTACAGTGTTTTAGAGACTTCCTAATTCCAGAGACTGGCATGCACGCTTCCTGGAACAGTAACAGGCCAGGCATCTCTGTTACTAGAGGAGAGGGAGATGCTAGGAGAAACTTAAAACGTTGTTTCTGTTTTATGTTTGGAGATATTATATATAACTTTGTAATAGGAAGGTATGGGAAGGCAGAGACAGCACTGATATGAAATGTTAATTGCAGAGATGGAGTGGGAGACAGAACTTGAGCACTAAAATCTAATCAACTGGTGGCTCTTCTTAGTCCCACTGTATGAATCATTTTAAAATAATTGCCTAGGTGGCCAAGTGAAACATTGTTATTGGGTATAGTAAAGTTATAGCACTAAACCATTTTTTTGTGTTATGTAGTTCCTGTTGTTTGTCAAAACACTTGATAAGTTCCTGAAGTAGGCAATGGGATCGCACTGCAAGACTGGATAAGAGAACGTGAGATTCATCTGATCCCACAAACAGTAGCCCCATAGATTTCTTTTAATTCTGTTTTGCAAACAGATACATGCTATAGGCTGATGCACTGAACTTTTTCAATTCTAGGGTTGAAACTTTAAAATATTTTCAGACTTTTTCTGTTTTTTGTCTGACTTCTATTCCCGACTCTTGCTGTTATAAAGCTCATAATAATATTTTATGCATTATAAAAATCCTTAATAATTTTCAAGACAAGCCTGCCAAACTGACTTATTGCCGAGTAGTAACTGCCCTCTGAAGTAAAGTTATGGGGGGCCTGCTAGATGGTGCTGTTCGATTTAAATACACTTTGTCTCCCACTCATTATAACTAACAGCTGGAAATATGAATTGCTCATGTATAGGTTATCTTACATAAAACACTTAAGTGGACTGTTTTTTACATCATGGATTTGACAGATCACTAACTTCTTGGGTAGCATCTACTTACAGATAAACACAACTGAGAATTTAGAAACAGCCTTTTCCTCTATCATTTTCCTCCCCATAACCTTCCTTTCCTAAAAAAAGAAAGAAAAAAAAAAGCCCAAAGACTTGGCTTATAGTTGTGGAATGCCATTATAGAGTCTACATTCCAGATTTTTTTTGTATTGCATCTCTTCAAGTTTCTTCTTAGTAGATCAGATCCCATCATTGCCATTTTCATACACTTCCTTTCTGACATCCAAAAAGCTGTGATTACTTTTTTTTTTTCTTTTATATGATATTTTTTTGCAGTCATGCAATGCTTTTCCCAGGGTGATGCATGAGTTCTTGTTTCTGCTCAGAAAAGTTGCCATCAAATAAAATATCCCTACAAAAATAAACCTCTTTCTGACTCCTACATGGGATTGTGTTAATTTGAAAACCATAGAGGAAATATGTATGTTTGACTGATATATCAAGTATTTATTTAATCAAGAAGAGCAGGATTGTAATTATGTTTAATTTGAATTTTGAAAGTTTTTAGAACACAGCATGCACCTTAACTCTGTCATGTCTCCTCCAGGTTTTAAGTATCTAAAATGTGTAGTGAGTAACAGATCTCCTAAATACACTTGTAATAATTGGGTAAATATAATTAAAAAAAATACACTGCTTTGAGTCTGGATGGCCTAATTATATAGAACATGTTTCTTCCCTGTGATAATGTGTGCTAGTGACAGGACTAGTGTATGAAAGGTCTACTGAGGAGTATTTTTCAAGTGCGGAAAAGGGGTGTGTGCGTGTGTGTGTTGTTCAGATTTTGTTTGTAATCAAGAATGTAATATTTTACAGACTGATGAGGGCCAAATATTTTTGTAGTGTGCTGTCTTTAATATTTATATCTTTTGGAGTTATTTAATTTCTATTAAATAAAATGAAGTTTTACAAGTCGCTTAAAGTAGCACTTGGCAAGCTTTCAGCTCCAAAGATGGAGTTCATTTTATGCTCTTTCTCTTTGTCCCTCCCATCTGACCTTGGGGGCAAATTACATATTTTACGTAGTTTAACAACAAATCCAAAGTGTGGATAGATGAACTCAGACCTCTGTGCTATAAAATTTGATATTATTTTTCCTATCACAGCTAAGTAAAAAACTAAAAATGGAGGCACAGTACCTGTGAAGTGCAAAGAAGATGAAAAGAGAAAAATCAGAAGTGTTTTTATTCCCTTCCTCCCGTTCTGAAACAGTTGTGACTTAATTCTGGGTTCGGGCCACCCTTCTTGCATAATGGATGGGAAAGTTGTATTAAACAATAGCTCTTCTGCTACTCTTGCTGTGTCTGGGCCAAATAAGACTCATCTACATTATTAAAGGAAAAAAATTAATTTTTTCCTAACATCATCTTTTGTTATCTGCTCACAGCAAATGTATCTTTTTGATTTTCCTCTTATTTCTTAAAATTGGATTAACTCAGATTAGGAGTTTGGACCATTTCATTGAGTGGCAAAACTCTGTGAACTGATAATCATGGAGAAAGAAGGATCAGACCATACAAATTTTGTATCTAGTTATATACCTTTTCAAACAGCCATTTTACAGGCGTTCTGAGATTGTAATATCTATAGACATTAACAGTGTTTAAGTTAGAAAATACATGTAGAAAGCTGGTTAAAAAGGTGTATGTCATAAACAAAATTAAATTCTGAAAAAAATAGCTGTTTTGACTTCAGTGATCTTGATCTTTCAACAGTCCTCTAAACTAGGTTTCTCCTGAGATGCCTTTCTCTCTGTGGGGCTCAGCAGACATGCTGATTTTGTTTAAAAGTTACCGGGTGACTAGACACTCCTATTTAGGTTAATATAAAAGGTTACATGATCAAAATAACTGATTTTACTGCTTGCTTCTACATTGTTACCAATTTCTTTGCAGCTTGGGGACCTAGAGAAAGTGAGAGTATTTGATTGCTACTAACATAGTATTCTTCCTCCATTTTTTTGCATGACCCCACTTGTAATGTCTTGCATATTTGACCACTGCCAGTGGGCTGCATGAAGGAAGATGGGCATTCTTCTCTTTTTCTTTTCTGCTTAGCTTGCTGCTGCTTTGAAGAAACAAAAGGTGTCCCCTTTGTTTTTCCTCCAGTCTTTTTAGGTTGACTGCCTGTTTGGATGTATGAGTCCTTTATATGATTGGTTGGGGTGCCTGCCTTGATCTGTAACTCTTCCTGAGCGGGAAAACAAAGACATTTATACAACTTCTGTCATTTTTTTGTTGGTGCCAGTAGAGTTCTCCATAGAGAAGAACTGGCCAATGCTTTCCTCATTTGATTCTGCTGCTGTTTAGCAAACATAGGAGATTTGCTAAGGTTTTAGACTTGTGGCTTTCTAGAGGTTGTTTTTTGTTTTTTGTTTTGTTTTTCCAAAATTGGAAAGAGAGCATTGCATGAATTTATGTTACTACTTGCCACTATAATGCCTGTAAGTTACATAAAAAATAAGACACGTTAAGATTTATTGCCATCAGTGATAAATTTTATCCTTATCACTGGGAAATAGTGAACTAGGTTTTCAAACTTCAGGTGGTGATATATTGATCCTTCCCCTCTGCCCCCCCCCAACCAAAAAAAACAAATGAACAGAACTCATAGTTTAATCCAGACGATTTTATAAAACTTAGATTTGATGATTACACACTTTTTTCATCCATCAGGTCTAACTTATAAAATATATCACTGCTTCATGTGACAATTAATGTAGAAGTTGCAGGAATACTGCTTTGGGAGTCTGTGTACATAGAATTTTTGCAGTTTTACAAGAATGTATTTTTTAATAAGGAGGAGCACAGAAAGGAAGTTTCTGGAAATGGTAAATATTTCTCAGTAATTATTGTTTATCATGATGCTTCAGGCAGTCTTCTGTATTTTGCAGGTATACTCAACAACTTATCAAGGCATTTCAAATAAAGTATACACTATAATTCAGACCATGAAGAATAATTTCTCTTGCACTGTAGATTTAACAGGTCACTGACAGACACAATGATAGCTACGATGGACTGTAGAAACAAACTTCAATGTAGCAGCGTGCTGAAATGCCTATCAAACTTTTAAGTTTGTTGCTCACAGCAGAGCTATTTGTTTGCATATAGTTAAGCACATGCTAAAGTGCTTTATTGGGCCAGAAAGGCAAGAACCAAGGGAAAAAAATGTTCTATTTCTGCGTTGCTTCCTTTACTCAACTGGTCTTCTCACAAAAGTAATTTTTTTTCTGTGTTTATTCTTAATTGTGAATGTTATGAGGTGTCTGATTCTACCTTTCATAGCCTCTGTAATGCTAAGCAAACTTTTGCTACTGAAGAGCAAGGACTTATGTCTGAAACCCATTGAAACCCATTTTGTACAGCAGACGTACTGTTCACTATAGTGAGCATGATTTGGGCTTGGTTTAGAGATAATTAAATCTTGCTGGAGGAGACAGTAATTAACAGAAACCAGTATATATTAATAATTCATTTTGCTTAAATTATAGGTCGATGATAACATCACCAAGTATTAAAGTAGCCAGACAAGATTTTTATAACTTTGCCAAACTTTAACTGTTTGGAATGAAATTTGTAATGTCATATATATGTATATATATGAGGACAGGAAATATATATGTATAATATATACTCTGCTGTATTGTATGTGTGTATATATATACACTATATATTGTACTGATTTGTTTAATTTCTGTGTGTGTAAAATTTAAGCTGAAATGTTTTGGATGGTTTTGAAAATTAGACAAATAGAAAAATATGTTTTCCAGTGTTTTAAAAGTTCTGGCAACTTTTACTGTGGAAACCTGTAGTACCTCTCTCCTTTGGAACACTTGAAATTTGGTTGAAAAAGCACGAGGGATTTTATTCCAGGGTTGTGTCTTTTGCCATTTGCATGACAAAGCATCTGAATTTAGCCAGGATACAAGCCTTTCAAAAAGATCAATTTGCATATGCTTAGGGCTTACTAACTGTAATCTCTAAATATTTCATCTTTGCTGAGAAGGCAGCAAAAGAAGATGCATTCTGACTAGATTGCACGCATGCTATTCTCATGGATTTGAGTGAGCAAGCCCCAAATGTTCGGTCTCTGTGTACAACATACATCCTGTCCCATTCAGTGATAGAACATGCAATAGCCAAGGGATTATGGGTGAAAACAGACTTTATCTCTAAGGAGATAAAAAACTGCACCTGGCTGCACAGGAGACATGATCTAGGAGCTGAGAAGGAGTAGAGGGAGAGAGTTCACTTACGGATGGAAAATTGAAATTTGTATGAAAAGCCAGGCTGAATGCCATTTGCTAGAGAAAGAGATAGGACCTTGGATAGGAAGAAGTGTCTGACAGGATTGTGGAGCATGCAGGGAGAGAACTGGAACTGGTTTAGCGAAGGGTCTAAAAAAAGAACTGCACAATATGGAAATACTGGGATCAGAAGAGAAGCATGAGGAGAAAAATTGGGCCTGGACATTGGTGAGGAGCAATGGGAGCCTACAACTGAGAGATGTCAGGAAATAAAGGAGATAACTGGGATTTGGCTCATGAAGTAGACTGGAGGGAGTAGGATAGAAATGACAGATCTAGGGATATGACAAAAAGAAATTACTGTCTAAGGAGACTGGCATTAGGATCAGAGGTCTGAGTGGGAGCTGAATGAATCTAGTTGAGGAAGATGAACCTGGTGCAAAGCAGGAAATAGAACCAGGGAAAAACCCCAAGAAACAGAGTACCTTGAAGGAGACAGATGAGAAAGGGGAAGATTTTTGTTAAGTTTGACACAGGTTTAGGAGGAACATACACTCTCTCCAGCTGCTAGAAGAGGACCATTCCTTCACTGCCAACAAATGTCTTTGAAACCAAGGGTAAAATCTTTTACATTGAAGACAAAACCTACAAACACCTATTAAATACTGACTTAGCTGAAATGGCAAAGATGTATGTGGTAGTTCCAAAACATGTAGCTCAAGTGACATGCTGTGTGAAGGAACTTTGGGAAGGAAAGATTGGTTTTGCCATTCAAAACTAGTTGAAATAGCGCAGTTCATGTGTAACTTTTGAGTGTTTTAGTTGCATTCTCAAGAACTTCCTCTTAACTTGAAAAATATGGTTGCATACTGACTGTAGTTCTTACTTTGTCCTCATTTGCATGTTCATTGATGTATTTTTTCTCTGAAAAAAACCTACTTTTTTATTGTGCAGAATAGAACATTGTTTGCATAATGAGTAGCTATTTGATAATTTGCTATTTTGTTGTCATTTGGTATGTGCCTTATGGCTTGCTTGCTGTTTCATAACACTGCTGTTCCTAGAGGAAGAATATACTGTGTCTTTGATGCCCATCATCATGATATCTGAGTTTCACAAACGCTTAAAAGTATGTGTCCAGCCACTCCTGTCTGTCTGCCAGTAAATAGCAGTAAGACACAGAAAGATAAAAAACAAAAATATTCACTGATTATTGGGTGCCCAATTTGAGATGTATAGGTCTTAATTTTTTTTGGAGCATTATATTAACCACTAATGTGTGTGTACAACTTCCATGGTCTCTTGTGCCATTGAGTCTTAGAATGAGATACCATGTTACAAAGTTGGGTATCCAGAAGATGAGGAACACAAAATTACTCATCCTCTGTGCAAAGTTTGTCTTAAATGTTTTGCCTACTATACAGAGCAATCCTGTGGCACATGCAGAGATGGAATCTAGTTTTCAGGTTGGGTTTGGAAATACGTATCTGTGACACAGCCCCTTCTCTCCCAGAGTCTGCTGTCTCTCCCAGGTGATGCCTTTCACCTGGTGCAGCAAATGGCTGCTGCCGCAGTTCATGTCCTCTGCAGCAGAACCGTGATTCATTCCAGTGAAGGATGGAAACAAGGCGTTTGGTGAGCTATAGAACTAATGAAGTCTGATTTCCTGGGCATTTATCTTGTTGAGCTCATGCTGCAGTGTTTCCATAAAAGCAAACAGCTGAGGCAACTTGTAGAAATGTCATAGTTCTGAGACTGCTCTCCTTCTGTCAGATTAGTTGATGAACTCAAAAGTTATCATGGGTGGACAGGTGTGTACTTACACACGCATGCACACAGCATGACCTCGTAAGCCTGCTTTACTTAGGGAATGAGACTAAAAATGTGTGATCATATGATTCAGGATGGTATTGTAATTGGGTAGAGTCATTTAATGGTGATCATTCCACGAACCTGCAGGGTGTAGAAAGGGGCATGCTCCTGTGCAGTGTAGAGTGTTACTCTTTGTGTAGGTAATTAAAAACTGCTAAAAATGGTTACCTTTAGACTGTTCTGCAAAAACGTCCTTGGGCACCAGAAAGAACACAGCTCGATCATAGTCTTTCTCTCTGAATTTTCTGTAGCTACAGCCTCAAGCCTCCTGAGCTATGTTGTCTGGGATTAGGGCCACTTGGTTACTCTTCTTGCTCTGTTGGCTTATGAAGGGACCAGAAGGAATGCTGTCCAGGTTGAGTTGAAGCTGAACTTCAACTTCATTCGTTCATCAGTCTTTTCTGATGCCTGCTAACCTGAGCCATGGATCCCTGAGTTCCAGTTGTTTTCAGTGTCAGTAGCTGTCAGGTAATAAAGAGCTGTTGTTTCAACTACTAAGAAAGGATTTTTCTCACATGTCAACAAACATGTTAATTCAGAAATTGGAGATGACCCCCACACTCCTTTCGGCTTTAGGATATTTCTGTCTTCTAGTCCTAAGAAGATAACAAGCGAGAACATGAAATCTTTCTAGGTGAATATTTCTTGCCTCAGTGGACATGGGAAACTAAATTTTAATGAATGTTCCTTTCTAACAAGTTAAAAGGTTGCAGTAATCAAGACCATAACATCCTATTTTTTTTTCGTTTCTGCTTCCTTCAAATTCTTTGTTTTCTCAGGAAAATAAACTGAAAATTTTTGTCATGGGTCTTCCCCCCCCCCCCCCATTATTCTAGTTGCTTGCCTCTGGACTCTTTTCAGTTTTTCTCTGTCTTATTATTATAGTATCCAGATCAGAACACAGAACAGAATGAAATAATTACCTCTCTTTTGATATAATATATACTACTTGGATTTTATATATAAAACATTGCTGCTAATACTCCCTAGAACACTTGCCTTTTTTTTCCCCTCCCAACAAAATTATCCATTTTGCAGTCCACATGCCCTCCAGGTTCTTTTTCACAATACTGCTGCCTAGTCAATTATTCCCCATTTCATATTTGTGCATTTGATTTCTTATTTCTGAGAGTAGTACTTTACATTTGTCTGCACTGAATTTTCTCTTATTAACTTTCCTACTCTGTTCATGTCCCCAAAAGGGCTTATAATCTTCCCCAACTTGTCATCTACACTTTTATATTTTTACATCCAACTCATTAATGAAAGTCTTTTAATGGAATTAGTTCAGGATAGCAAGAGCCTTCTTGAAATGTTCTCTCGCTTGTAGTAACACACTGATAAAGACTCTTTGATTATTTTGTCAAGCAACTGTACACCATTTTTTCATTTCAAGAAGACTATTTCATTTGCTTACGTAACTGTCATGTGGTAAGCTAAGAATCAAAACTCTTACATCTTATTTTTTAATACCCTATAATAATTCACTTCTTACCATTACACAGTTACTCTTGCAAATAAAGAAACCAAACTGAGTTGGCAGATATTTTTCTTGACAGATACACATTGGCTCTTTCTTAATTTTGTATTCTAAAGGTGTTTATAAATTTGTTTCTGGAATTGTTTTCTGTGTATGTTTTGGATAGTAAAGCTGATGTCTGCAATAATTTTTATTTTGATATGTGCTATGGCACGTTAAGATTTTTGTTTCTTGTCTTTTTGTTTTCTCCAATAGCTGACTAATATAGTTTGTGTAAAAAGCCTCTGGAATAGGGACTCAAAACTGTGACACTTCCTACAAAACTGTGACATTTCCTATGTGAGTGCTCAGACAGCTGGACAGAGAAGTTGGGCAGCTCATTTCTGTTCCTCTGAATCTTGCTTTTTTTCTCTGTACAACTGCAGAACTTCACCTTATACCATGGCAGTTTAAGCGTAGTCCTGGAACATGGGAGATGAGAGTTTGAATGTAACGTGAAGTGGGAAGGAAATTCAGATCCTCTTTTTTCTCTCTCTCTTTTTTTTTTTTTTTTTCCTGGGGAAGTGAAGTGTCCTGACATCTAGGTTGTTGTATAACAATGTGACACAAATCTCATAGCTCTCTTAGCAACTATCTGGGATCGGGCCAGTTAGGGGAGTTAAGGGCAGCTTTGCTCAAACTCTGTATTCCATGTGGCTTATGCAGGAAAAAGGGTGCCAAGCTCCAGAAAACAGGCAACTACATGTGCCAGCTGGGGAAAAAGGAGGAGAATTTTAGGCTCATTGCTTGCCTAATCATGGTTATACACATAGCTTAATTTGTCAAAGCACTGTTCTAAGTCCCTCTTTATGACTGGCCCTTTGAGACTCTTCTTCTTCCATTTAGCTTTTTGCCACTACTCCCTGTACACGAAATGACCTGAGCCTTCCAGCGTACCAAGCTTTCCAGGCCTCCAAAAACAAACTTTCACACTGCTTTGACATCCACTTCAATTCTCATTTTTAGGAAAACGAGCTTCATTTGTGATAACAGAGCCAAAATATAAATGAATATAACGTCTGTTGTCCATTTGTTTTCTGTATCTCTTTTAAAGAGCTTACAGTTTACCTTAGGACAAGTGTATTGAAGTGGTGTTTTTTTGTTTGTGTGTGTTTTGTTTTACTTTAATTTGGACCAGCCTGTGAAATAACAGTGACTGGTTGGATTTCCTTCTTTAAGTGTATCAAGGGGATGCTTTTTTTTTTTTCTTCTTCTCTCATTTCCTGTGAAAATATCAATTAGTAAAATATTAATTTGTAGAAATTTACATGTCAGAAATCAAACTTCTGATTTCAGGTACAGTTTGTCAGCTTAGTTGGATTGTGAGAGTCGTCTAGCTCTTGAGTGTTCCCTAGAATAGAATTCCCACGATTTTTGATCCCAGCCTTGTTTTAGGCTTGTATTTCAGCTTGAAATTCGTTTACTCAGGTAGACACATTTAACTAGGAGCTGACTGTGATGTAAGCAAATACTTTTTGCTAAGTTTGTGTAAGTCTGGTTGAAACACAGCCCTTGATGTTAACCCAAACCTCTCAGTGGGATCGATCAAGCTTAGTTTGCCAATGAAAGTGCTGGCTGACTACTTAGGAAAGAAACAAAATAACCAAGTCTATCTCCCATTCCTAAAGAAAAGACATTTCTTTGAAAGAGATCATTTCAATCCTGAAGAAGAAATTAATGAGAAGAAAATATTGATTACACAGTATCCTGTATTTTGTATTCACTTTCATTTTATTTGCAATGCCTCTTACTTTTGGGAGTGAATTTTACCTTTTAAAAAAAAGAAGTGTCTGTAAGTTTTCTAGAAAGGCCCCAGTGTTTTGAAAACACAGTAATTAGTATTTTATTAGGTATATGTAAATCCCATGGTTTTGCATATAAAATTTGTTTTTTTCATATTGATACGGAAAATGTCTTTTTATTAGCAGATGCATTTTGAAATTCATCTAATGAGTTTGTAAAATTAATGATGTTTCATTGTTGGAATTAATACTTATCTTCCCCTAACTAGTAAGAAAAATACTTATCTATACTGTTTGTTTTCTGTGATAATCAACCTCATGCCTATAAAAAGTGGCAGACTGTGTTAGTCTTGGAGCCCGTCTTTATTGGCTTTAAAAAAAAAAAAAGTTACAGTAAAGTCAGTAGCAACCTAAGCTTGCCTGCGTTGTCATGTTGGCACACCACAAGCTTTCATTGGGAAGGGCTGTGCTTTCAGAAGAAAATATTTGAGTGCAAAAATGGAACTATAATTTCTTAATAAATATGTTGTTCTTGACAGTCTCAGGACAAAATGGATCATGTGGCTGACAGGCTGTATGATTGTGTCATAAATATTCAGTGATTTATGAAGCTGAAAGTAAAGATTCCACCCAATGCTGGTACTACAAAAGGTGTGGTGCCTTATCAAATATCTGTGATTATAACAGTAAGATTTGATAAACAAAAAAACCCAGTGCTTTCTAAATGTTAAGTATTTTATTTACTGTTCTTCTCTCCCAAATGTCAAAGAATGGGGGGCTAGTCATTGATAGCCCTGATTATTTTAGTTTAGGTCATCCTTTGATTTGAGGTGTGTGTCGGGAGCTGATAAAAGCTATTTGTACAGTAGGGAGTATGGATGAGTTAATGAAATTACATCAGGTGTATCAGCAATAATGAAGCTCCTCTGCTGAATCCGAAGCTGTCTTAGAAGTGAAGGTTATGACTCCCATTGACAATCTCTTGAACTGTTCAGCTTCTTTAATTGTTTATTATTAAAGCCCTCTCGAAACAGTATATATTGTTTAATCTGCCTTGAAATGTGAATAGTAAGTCAAGGCCTTTGAGTAATATAGTGAAAAGTTGTCTAATTTTATTGCATCCTCTGTAAGTACTTTCTAAAATGTGGTAAATTGCTGTTCAGTAGCTTCTTGTAGCAGTGTTCTTCGGTGACTGACAGCAGAACTGCTGGTGCCTCCTGCAACTGTGGTGTAGTAGGGGAAATGCTCCGTTCTGCTCCGCTCAGTTTTATAAATCAAAAAAACTTCTATGATGATGCCAGTGTTAATAAAATATTTATAGAGTATTACACACACAGAGGATATTTTACAAACTTAAAGGCATATATCCTGTCTTGAGGAATTAAGTTTGTTTCTTCTGTGTGTCATATGTATGTTGTAAAATAATATAAATGGAAGTTGATTTTCTGGGCTGGAGTAGGAAAAGTACTTGATCAACAAATACACACAGAGTAGTGTTTGCACACAGGACAGTTCATAAGAAAATACGAAGCTGGGAGAGATAAAGGAATTCTTCAGATCATATGAACAGTGTGAGAAACATGAAAATATGCCTCTAGTAATGGTAATATGCTTGACAAGCAGATCTGAAAGCTGCTGCACGTTGGTGCTTCTGACTTCTGTTGCAGCTACTCAAATTCAGTGTCACTTTTAATTTTGCTATCTGTACATCTAATTCTTATTTATAGAAGAGAGATGTTTACACTTATGAGGCTAATATCTGTAGAAATGTATGACTGCAAACATAGTTATACATATTTTAAGTTGTTTTTAGAAACAGAGGAGAATGTAATGCAACAAAAACAGAAGAAAGCTGTATCTCATACTCTGAAGGTACATGACATATAATTTGTCAAGTACAACTGGGAAACTTATAAGGTGGGAGTGAAAATAGATTTTGGTTTCATAGGACTTCTTAGATGATTTAAAAACATCAGACTGGAATACTGGCTGCATCTATATTCATTTGTAATTACAGCCATTGAAAAGGTTACTTTTGTTCCAAATATTGTTCCCAAAATTCCCCAAACAGCCCTGTAAGTCTATAATCAATTATTTAAAAAAAAAAAAAAAAGTTTGGAGCTGTCAGCCTCCAAATCTGCATAGGATTATTCATTTAAAAAAAAAAAAAGTGTAATAGATAGGAAAAGGTTTTGTTGTCATAAAGCCATGATTATTTTTCCCCTAATAAAATCACATATCTGTGTTGAGCACATTTCTCTTACTACTATCTGGTAAAATGCTTAAAGTACTTGAAGACGTTGAAAAAGGACTCTGTGGTTTTAATATTTAGACTGCAGGCCAAACAAATGATTTTGAAGATATATAGACATGCACACAAGAGATTTTCAATGTACCTGTTCCATATTCTATGCTGTCATACAAACACTTTTGACAAGGAACATTTGCCAAAAACTGCAGACTGTGTCAGTGACTAGAGTAAGATTCACATCCACACAGTAGCTGTAGACTTGTTTCTCCCTCTTTACACCACATCTTGATTCTCAGTAGCCTGATCTGGTAAAACAGAAAAGTTCTGAAACATCATTCACAGCCAAAGATATTTTTCATTATTCGTTGGGACAGCCAGCTTTATGTACATAATATAGGTTAACAGTTCTCCTATGGTTAAGGAAGTACACTTGTAAGGATCACAGAATGGTTGAGGTTGGAAGGGACCTCTGGAGATCATCTAGTCCAACCCCCCTGCTCAAGCAGGGTCACCTAGAGCACCTTGCACAGGATCGCGTCCAGGTGGGTTTTGAATATCTCCAGAGAAGGAGACTCCACCACCTCTCTGGGCAACCTGTTCCAGTGCTCTGTCACCCTCACAGTGAAGAAGTTTTTCCTCATGTTCAGATGGAAGTGTCTGTGTTTCAGTTTGTGCCCGTTGCCTCGCGTCCTGTCGCTCGGCACCACTGAAAAGAGTCTGGTCCCATCCTCTTGACACCCTCCCTTCAGATACTTGTACACATTGATAAGATCTCCTCTCAGTCTTCTCTTCTCCAGGCTAAACAGGCCCAGCTCTCTCAGCCTTTCCTCATAAGAGAGATGCTCCAGTCCCCTAATCATCTTTGTAGCCCTTTGCTGGACTTGCTCCAGTAGTGCCACATCCCTCTTGTACTGGGGAGCCCAGAACTGGACGCAGTGCTCCAGATGTGGCCTCCCCAGGGCTGAGTAGAGGGGGAGGATCACCTCCCTCCACCTGCTGGCAACACTCTTCCTGATGCACCCCAGGATACCGTTGGCCTTCTTGGCCACAAAATCTTCATTTTCATGTCTGAAGTACTTGAAACGCTCATAATACTTGTAGTTGAATGTCCATACAAAAACATTCTGGTATAGTCATAGGTTTTGAAACAAATAGGGATTGTGTATGCACAAGCTGAAGTTGTACTTATATTCTGCTCTCCTGATACTAGTTCTGTAGTGTTCCCCCCCACACACACACACAGTGTGATATGCCATTGTGGCCTTGCCACATTCATGTAATGATTAAAAGATAGAGTGGGCAAAGCAAAAGAGAAGGTAGGGCAAAATGAACTTTCTGTTAATGCAAGAGTAAGGGTGATGAAAAATGCAGCTGAGAGGATACACTTACAACTTAGGAAAGTTTTTTTTTTTATATGCGTTTCTTTTTAATTTTTCTTTTATACAGTATGTACATTTTATACACAGTAAAAATTAAAGAGAGGAGCTCTCTGGTACATTATGCTCTTATGGAAAAGAACTTTAATTCTAAAACAGCTATTCAGATGAAAACACTCTTCTGTTTAGCACAAATGTTTGAAAGTGGTTAAATTCTCATTAATTCAGGATACAAGTAGACCACTAATCAAGGAAAGGGAAGGGAAACTTAACCTATAACAGTGCTGTATATGCTATGGGATTTCTAACACCTTATTCTGAAGAATCCAAGAGGGGCTGTGAATAAAATCAAGAAACCAGACTGGAGAGGCCAGTGGTATAATTCTGAAAAGGAATTCCTTTGTATTCTATAGCATCAAAAGGGAAATGTTTTTATATTCATTTTGCCTTTGTGATTCCCTTATTGATTTCAGCTAAACTTAAAACCAGTTCTGTGACAATTCCTTTTTATGGTGGCCACAACTTCCTTGGAATTTCAGTTTTTCAAATAAAATAGCATGTTTAAGGAAGTAACATTACTGAAGAAGGATGACCATTGCTTTCTCACAATCTGAAATAGAATGTACTAATTTTCCATTCTGTAGTGTGGGGGGGTGTATGTGGGTATATATGTATGGACCTGTTTAAGCTGAGAAGGCAGGGTTAATATTCTCTTTGTCCTCAGAAGAGGCAACTGGACATTAACTGCATGTACTGAATAACAGAAGTAGGTTGATTAAAAAGCTTGTTTGACTCAAATAGAGAATAAAATTAAAAGAGGCATTTTCACAGTTAATAGACTAACTCTCGATTCACTTCCTAGCTTATTTGGTTGCACCTGTGCTCTCTGGTCATGTCTCCTGGGACGGAACCATGAAATTTGCTACTTTCTACCTATGGCCTGGAGCTGGTCTCTTGTGGAATAACCGCAATTACCTCACCAGGGCTAACTTTATATTCAACACCTGTGATTTACTTCTCTTTTGGAGCAATGGCAGGAGTATCCAACAACAAAAAAAACTTCTTAAATCAAAGTATTTGTTTAGAGCAAAAGCAATTTGAAAGTATTGAAAAGCTTTTTAGGAAAGACAGGCCAGGAAAGCGAGGTGGTGGAGTTGCTCTTTATGTGAGAGAGCAACTGGAATGTATTGAGCTGTGCCTAGGGGTGGACGAATAGCGAGTCAAGAGCTTATGGGTAAGGATTAAAGGGCAGGCTAGCATGGGTGACACTGCTGTGGGTGTTTACTACAGGCCACCTGATCAGGAAGAGGAAGCTGATGAGGCCTTCTACAGACAGCTGGAAGTAGCCTCACGATCCCAGGCCCTGGTTCTCATGGGGGACTTCAACCACCCCGATATCTGCTGGAAAGACAACACAGCTAGGCACAAACAGTCCTGGAGGTTCCTGCAGAGCATTGGTGACAACTTCTTGACACAGGTGGTGGAGGAGCCAACAAGGAGAGGTGTGCTGCTGGACCTCGTACTAACAAACAAAGAAGGACTGGTGGAAGATGTGAAGGTCGGGGGCAGCCTTGGCTGCACTGACCATGAGATCGTGGAGTTCAGTATCCTGCGAGGAGGCAGCAGGGCACCAAGTAGGATAGCAACCCTGGACTTCAGGAGAGCAAACTTTGTCCTCTTCAGGGACCTACTTGGAGGAATCCCATGGGTTAGGGCCCTAGAAGGAAGGGGCGTTCAAGAGAGCTGGTTAATATTCAAACATCACTTCCTCCAGGCTCAAGAGCGGTGCATCCCTATGAGTAGGAAGTCAAGCAAAGGAGGTAGGAGACTGTATGGATGAGCAAGAAGCTCCTGGCAAAACTCAACCAGAAGAAGGAAGTCTACAGAAAGTGGAAAGGGGGACAGACCACTTGGGAGGAATATAGGAACGTTGTTAGAGTATGCAGGGATGTGACGAGGAAGGCTAAGGCCCGTTTGGAATTAAATCTGGCTAGAGATGTCAAGGACAGCAAGAAGGGCTTCTTCAAATACATCGGTAGCAAGAGGAAGACTAGGGAAAATGTGGGGCCTTTGTTGAATGGGGTGGGTGCCCTGGTGACGAAGGATGCAGAGAAGGCAGAGTTACTGAATGCCTTCTTTGCTTCAGTCTTTACTGCTCAGGCCAGCCCTCAGGAACCCCAGACCCTGGAGGCAAGAGAGAAAGTCTGGAGAGAGGAAGACTTTCCCTTGGTGGAGGAGGAGTGGGTTAGAGATCATTTAAGCGAACTTGACACCCACAAATCCATGGGCCCTGATCCATGGGCCACTCCCCCACGAGTGCTGAGGGAGCTGGCGGACGTTATTGCTAAGCCACTCTCCATCATCTTTGAAAGGTCATGGAGAACAGGAGAGGTGCCTGAAGACTGGAAGAAAGCCAGTGTCACCCCAGTCTTCAAAAAGGGCAAGAAGGAGGACCCAGGGAACTACAGGCCAGTCAGCCTCACCTGCATCCCTGGAAAGGTGATGGAGCAGCTCATCCTGGAGGCCATCTCCAAGCATGTGGAGGACAAGAAGGTGATCAGGAGTAGTCAGCATGGCTTCACCAAGGGGAAATCATGCCTAACCAATCTGATTCCATCATAAAAGGCTATGACTGGCTGGGTAGATGAGGGGAGAGCAGTGGATGTTGTCTACCTAGACTTCAGCAAGGCTTTCGACACTGTCTCCCATAGCATCCTCATAGACAAGCTCAGGAAGTGCGGGCTGGATGAGTGGACAGTGAGGTGGATTGAGAACTGGCTGAATGGCAGAGCTCAGAGGGTTGTGATCAGCAGCACAGAGTCTAGTTGGAGGCCTGTAGCTAGCGGTGTCCCCCAGGGGTCAGTACTGGGTCCAGTCTTGTTCAACTTCTTCATCAATGACCTGGATGAAGGGACAGAGTGCACCCTCAGCAAGTTTGCTGACGATACAAAACTGGGAGGAGTGGCCGATACACCAGAGGGCTGTGCTGCCATTCAGAGAGACCTGGACAGGCTGGAGAGGTGGGTGGAGAGGAACCTCCTGAAGTTCAACAAAGGCAAGTGCAGGGTCCTGCACCTGGGGAGGAATAACCCCCAGCACCAGTAGAGGTTGGGGGTTGACCTGCTGGAAAGCAGCTCTGCGGAGAAGGACCTGGGAGTGCTGGTGGACACCAAGTTAAGCATGAGGCAGCAATGTGCCCTTGTGGCCAAGAAGGCCAATGGTATGCTGGGGTGCATCAGGAAGAGTGTTGCCAGCAGGTGGAGGGAGGTGATCCTCCCCCTCTACTCAGCCCTGCTGAGGCCACATCTGGAGTACTGCGTCCAGTTCTGGGCTCCCCAGTACAAGAGGGATGTGGCACTACTGGAGCAAGTCCAGCAAAGGGCCACGAAGATGATTGGGGGACTGGAGCATCTCTCTTATGAGGAAAGACTGAGAGAGCTGGGCCTGTTTAGCCTGGAGAAGAGAAGACTGAGAGGAGATCTTATCAATGTGTACAAGTATCTGAAGGGAGGGTGTCAAGAGGATGGGACCAGACTCTTTTCAGTGGTGCCGAGCGACAGGACGCGAGGCAACGGGCACAAACTGAAACACAGACACTTCCATCTGAACATGAGGAAAAACTTCTTCACTGTGAGGGTGACAGAGCACTGGAACAGGTTGCCCAGAGAGGCTGTGGAGTCTTCTTCTCTGGAGATATTCAAAACCTGCCTGGACGCGATCCTGTGCAAGGTGCTCTAGGTGACCCTGCTTGAGCAGGGGGGTTGGACTAGATGATCTCCAGAGGTCCCTTCCAACCTCAACCATTCTGTGATTCTGTGATTCTGTGATTCTGTATCTGAAAACAACAAAAGCTGTCTTTATATGTAATTTTTCTGCCTAGGAATTTACAACTCCCCTGATGTTTGTCTGGTAAAACAAGCTTCTGATTCTTCCAGAAAGCCTCTATCAGTGTGCCTCCCTGGATAGCCCCTGGCAATTGACACAAGCCTATCCTAAGAAGGTGTAGTTTGTGCTTTCCCTTTGGAAGCTCAGTTGATCTGAAGAAGCTTTTGTGCCCCAAAGGTTTATCCTTTTTTGTTTGCTTGTTTTGTTTTTGTTTTTTGTTTTTCCAGCTCTATTGATTTGGTCTATTAATGATACTATTTCTTACAGATTTGGCCTCACAGTGTCCTTAAGCCATCATGCCTGGAACAGTCCAGTGGCTATAATCTAGAACAGCACATTTTGTTCATGAGAGAACTTCAAAATCCAATTCCTTGATTTAAATTAATTCTGAAAGCAAGATTAGTAAAGGCTTAAGATGAAGTTCTTAGTGCTGGTTCATTTTCTTACCTGCTGTTCATCTCCTAGCTGAGTTGTTGGCAGGTGGATTACAAAAATTATGTGTCTGTGTGTTGACTTGTTTGTTAACTTTACTACAGCTGTTTTGTAAAAGGCATATATGGCATAGTGTTTTGTGTGTGGCAGAATTTCTTCAACTAGGTTCAGAACTCCTGCTTTGGGAAAGATGTGCTTGATGTATTGGATGCAGGAAATTGGGTCATGTGAATGAAACAGAACCTGCACTCGTAAACTAGTAGCAGATCTTTTAGTTAAAACAAACATAAACAATCCTCCACCCCTCAAAAACTTAAAATACTTTGGTGATACATTTTTATAGACTTGACAGAAAACTGTAAACCTTGAAATATCATGGATAGAGATGATAGGAATGTTCCACAAGGACAAGCCAGATGTTCTGCTTTTTGGAAAAATACATAAACTGCCTTAAGTATCAAGGTCATCTTTGAACCCTGTTTACTCCAAAATCTTATGGCTGTAAGTACCATAAGATAAAGATGCCCTGGACTCCACACTAATTTATGATGTGTCTGGCTACTCGGAGGTGCTCCTTGGACCAGGCTTGCCACTTCCTTTTCCCTCAACCTGCTGTTTTGCTCAGAGAGTTTCCCAACATTTGTTCTGCTCAGATTTTTTTGTCCAAAACATAAGAGCCAGAAATTGGGTCTATAGATTGGTAGACAAGATCGTAACATTCAGTGACTTGATTTAACCCATGTCGCTCCGTGACATTCCTCCAATAAAGTTGTCTAGGTGTCATTACATAACAGTCCAGATTTTTTTCTTTACCTTCAGAGTTTCGGATTCAGTAAATAGCCATTTTCCAACCCATAGGTGATCTTAATAGTTAATATTTGTTATTTAGAATCCAAAAATGTTAGTGCCTGAAATATTTGTATGAGTGTTTTCTAGTGGCAGAAGTATCATTTATAATTTTTTTTAATGTCACACAGTCGTTCATAAAATTAAGTAAATTTCAACTGTCTCTTGGGCATTCATATGAGTAAGTAATGTTTAACTACAGCATCTACAAGAGTTCAGTAGAATTGTAATAGTATCTCTGTGAATTGTGAAATGTTTCAGGTAAGAGAAGCCGTTAGTATACATAAACGTTCTCCACTTCTGTCAGATGCGGCATGGAAGGAAATACATGAGATGGTTCTAAGAAATTCAAACCTATTTGAGCATCACTCTAATGTATTATGACCCAATATGGTGCACAAGTTTCAAATAGGTGATTAAAGGTGATAGAGCATAGTGTTATGTGCTTCAGCAAAATCGTTTCTCTTTATGCAGTTTATTTAGCATTGTAAGAATTTTCCTTTCAAAATGAAGTAATGCAATATTTTTGAACCCTAGTTTACTTTCTGGGTTAATTGTCCTAAAACATCATGGTCACTGTGTTTATTTTGTAGTTGCAGCCATTGACGTGACCCCGTTTTGCTGGCCTTCTTTATTTTTTGAGTACAGAAGGCAGTTAAATGTATGTAGATTCTGCTTGCATTTCAGTACCCTGCCTGCTCACAAAAATGAAACAAACTGAATGATGTGCATGTGCGTACCTGCAGACCAAAGCAAAGCTGGCTGATCTAATTTTGGATTTGCTCATTTGACTGCATCATGCTAAGTTTGAAAAACAGGTAAGAAAAAATGCATGCAGTCCAGATCTGGGAATCTTGCTGGCTAGGAGATTGATTTTGGATCAGAACCAGTGGAAGAAAATATTTTTAGTCTTTCAATCCCTCCAGTAGCTGTGATAGCAGCCTTCCAGAGGAGCATCCCATTTGAGGGGAAAAGTTAACCTTGGCAGAAGGCTCCAGAGCAGAAAAGGAGCAATCATTTACTGAGTTTGATCATTTACCTTTCTCTGAAGACCTTCAAATTCCACAGGTCATACTCCAGGGCAAGAGTACCATGTATGTTACAAAACCGTTGTGCTAACTGTTTCAGATTTACGTGGTGGGCGCAAACAGTGTGTCTTGGTGGCGTAAAGAGAGGGGAAATGGTTTTTCTCCTCCCATCATGACTGTGTTGTTGGGTTTCTGTCGCTGTCCCCCCCACCCCTGGTTCCAGTGTGTACAGTATGTTGATAGGGGTGAGTCACCTCTTTTATTATGTTTTGAATACTTTCCTCCCAAATGTAGTTCATTTTCTGCAGAGAAAGGAAAGAATTTATGCTGTCCTGGTTCCTTATTTCTATCAGAGCTCTGTTAACAACTTCCAGCTGAGGGAGTTCTTGATATTTTTAGCCTGAGATATTTAGATATTTTAGTCTCTTTACATGTTTTTCCCCTGATATATATTAACTGGGGGAAGAAATGGCTCTTGTTAGTTAATATATTCATGACCATGCTTGCCAAATTGCTCGTGCTTATTCCCAGGGATCTGAACACTTCAGAATTTTGGGGAAAGTTTGGGCCCTGGTCTAAACTATTTGAATTAGCCTCATTACTCCATTCTCTGGCTAATGTTGCTAGAACTATGTTTTCACTGAATCTTCCTCTTTATTTTTAAGACGTAGTGTTTAGTATTAAAAAAATCTGTGTAATTGATGTTTTGCTTAAAAAAACACATACTCCGATTAGAAGTGAATAAAATTAAAAGGAGCAGAAAACCATAAAATGGGAACTCTTGTTATGAAATAAGTATTTTTTGACATTCTCTTTGTTCCTTTTTTTTTCTTTTTCTCCCAAGTATCTTTTGAGCAGCAGGATGGTCTGTCTTATTACTAATGTTACTGTTTTATTGACTGCCTAGCTTGTTGTCTGCTGTAGTTCTTTAATATTCCAAATACTGAACTTGCTGGCACATCTTGTATGCACAGCATTTTCAAATTTCTGAATAAACTTACCTTTCCATGAAATTTATGTGAATGTTACTTTGAAATAAAATACTAAAAATTCCTCATATTCACTTTTTCCATTTAAGAACCATTTTAACCTGTTTAACTTTACAGATCTTATTATCATCATTTCTTTGTTTCTTTTCCTAACAGAGCTTCAGATTAAAGTTCAAAGGGTAGCTTTTTGCTTTGGTGGGACTATTTCTGTGCATTAAAAATAGTAATCTGTTTAAGAATTGTAATTCTGTTCAGATCATTGGAACAATATCTTCATTAGGCAAATGATGTCTCCAAATTTCTTTGAGAACATTATTCTTAAGCTTGCCATTGATCATACTTATGTTAGTTTGTCTCATTGAAATGTAGAGATTCCAGCAGATTATCTAGAGATGTCTCTGAAGGGACGGGGGGGAAGTGGGGGGAAATTATGCTCAGCTTAAATGAGAATTAAATGGCATTTGCTGTTGGGTATGATTTGTCCATACTACCTTTTTTTCATTATCCCCTCTAAGCTGTTTTGTGTATAGATGATAGTATATTATATTACTCTTACCCATATCCATTTAGCTATCTGATGCAATTCTGCAGACTGGGAGATGATTTTGTGTCATCTGTGCAGAACCTTTTCTTGAGTTCTCTGGTTGCCAGTCTGGTCTGTGGCATAAGTTAGAGCAGCTTGAAGGCTGCCAACAACCACCAGGATATATCCTATTAATTGGGACCAGCTGGATACAAGTATGTATTGGCAAGTCTACAGCAGCTGTACACTACCCATTACAGCAGCTCTTCCCCACCCAACTATTCCTTCAGGGAGCTTGAACCTTCCAGTAGTCATTTGCAAAGCTGAATCCTTATAAATCTGGCATCTAAAATAGTGTTTTATTTATTTATTTATTTAATCTGAACCCCCCTGCTCCTCCCTG